>NC_135235.1:378263078-378510578 GCF_051348905.1 Ranitomeya variabilis | reverse complement strand
CTCTGCCATAAAGGCCTGACTGGTGGAGGGCTGCAGTGATAGTTGACTTTGTGGAACTTTCTCCCATCTCCCTACTGCATTTCTGGAGCTCGGTCACAGTGATCTTGGGGTTCTTCTTTACCTCTCTCACCAATGCCCTTCTCCCACAATTGCTCAGTTTGGCTAGACTGCCGGGTCTAGGATGACTTCTGGTGGTCCCAAACTTCTTCCATTTAAAGATTATGGAGCCGCTGTGCTCTTAGGAACCTTGAGTGCTGCAGAAATTCTTTTGTAACCTTGTCCAGATCTGTGCCTTGTCACAATTCTGTCTCAGAGCTCCTTGGCCAGTTCCTTTGACCTCATGATTCTCATTTGGTCTGACATGCACTGTGAGGACTTATATAGACAGGTGTGTGCCTTCCCAAATCAAGTCCTATCAGTTTATTTAAACACAGCTGGACTCCAATGAAGGAATAGATCCATCTCAAAGAGGATAACAAGGAAATGGACAGTATGTGACTCAAATATGAGTGTGAGCAAAGGGACTTATGACCATGTGAGATTTCAGTTTTTCTTTTTTAACCCATTCATCCCCGGAGCTTTTTCCGTTTTTGTTTTTCGCTCCCCTCCTTCCCAGAGCCATAACTTTTTTATTTTTCCGTCAATATGGCCATGTGAGGGCTTATTTTTTGCGGGACGAGATGTACTTTTGAACGATACCATTGGTTTTACCATGCCGTGTAATAGAAAACGGGAAAAAAATTCCAAGTGTGATGAAATTGCAAAATAAGTGCAATCTCACACTTGTTTTTTGATTGGCTTTTTTGCTAGATTCACCAAATGCTAAAACTAACATGCTGTTATGATTCTCTAGGTCATTATGAGTTCATAGACACCTAACATGTCTAGCTTATTTTTTATCTAAGTGGTGAAAAAAAATTCCAAAATTTGCTAAAAACAACAACAAAAAAAAATTGTGCGATTTTCCGATACCCGTAGCGTCTCCAATTTTCATGATCTGGGGTCAGGTGAGGGCTTATTTTTTGCGTGCTGAGCTGGCGTTTTTAATGATACCATTTTGGTGCACATACGTTCTTTTGATCGCCCGTTATTGCATTTTAATGCAATGTCGCGGCGACCAAAAAAACGTAATTTTGGCGTTTTGATTTTTTTTATCGCTACGCCATTTAGTAGTCAGGTTAATCCTTTGTTTTTATTGATAGATCGGGCGATTCTGAACGCAGCGATACCAAATATGTGTATGTTTAATTTTTTTTTAGTTGTTTTATTTTGATTGGGGCGAAAGGGGGGTGATTTGAACTTTTATATATTTTTTATTTTTTTTATATTTTTAAACACTTTTTTAAAATTTTGGAATGCTTCAGTAGCCTCCATAAGAGGCTAGAAGCATGCACTACTCGATCGGCTCTGCTACATAGAGGTGAAATACAGATCACCTCTATGTAGCAGAAATCCAGGTGTACTTTGAGCGCCGACCACAGGGTGGCGCTCAAAGCAATCGGCTATCAACAACCATAGAGGTCTCAAGGAGAC
Organism: Ranitomeya variabilis; assembly: GCF_051348905.1. Classification (NCBI taxonomy): domain Eukaryota; kingdom Metazoa; phylum Chordata; class Amphibia; order Anura; family Dendrobatidae; genus Ranitomeya; species Ranitomeya variabilis. The sequence continues at coordinate 378,509,045 of NC_135235.1, read as the reverse complement.
CTCTGGTTGTTATGGCAATGCACCGCTGACCCCCGATCATGTGACGGGGGGTCAGCGGTGCGAGCAGTTCCGGCCGCGCGGCCGGGAGCGCTAGTTAAATGCCGCTGTCAGCACTTGACGGCGGTATTTAACTAGTTAATGAGCGCGGGCGGATCACGATTCCGCTCGCGCTCATTGTGCGCACATGTCAGCTGTATAAAACAGCTGACATGTCGCGGCTTTAAGGTGGGCTCACCTTAAAGCGGGGGATCTGCCAGCTGACGTACTATTCCGTCAGCTGGCAGAAAGGGGTTAATAACCCCTTCATGACCTTGGGATTTTCCGTTTTTCGCTCCCCTCCTTCCCACAGCCATAACTTTTTTACTTTTCCTTCAATTTGGCCATGTGAGGGCTTATTTTTTGCGGGACGAGTTTTACTTTTGAACTACATCATTTGTTTTACCATGTTGTGTACTGGAAAAAGGGAAAAAAATTCCAAGTGTAGTGAAATTGCAAAAAAGGTGCAATGCCACACTTGTTTTTTGTTTGGCTTTTTTGCTAGGTTCACTAAATGCTAAAACTGACCTACCACTATGATTTTCAAGGTCATTATGAGTTCATAGACACCAAACATGTCTAGGTTCTTTTTTATCTAAATGGTGAAAAAAAAATACCCGTAGCGTCTCCATTTTTCGTGGGGTCGGGTGAGGGCTTATTTTTTGCGTGCCGAGCTGACGTTTTTAATGATACCACTTTTGTGCAGATACGTTCTTTTGATCGCCCGTTATTGCATTTTAATGCAATAGATTGGTCGATTCTGAACGCGGCGATACTAAATATGTGTATGTTTGATTTTTTTATTGTTTTATTTGAATGGGGCGAAAGGGGGGTTATTTAAACTTTTATATATTTTTTTCACTTTTTTTTTTTTTACTTTTGCCATGCTTCAATAGCCTCCATGGGAGGCTAGAAGCTGGCACAACTCGATCGGCTCAGCTACAAAGCAGCAATCATCAGATCGCTGCTATGTAGCTGAATAGCAGGCTTGCTATGAGCGCCGACCACAGGGTGGCGCTCACAGCAGGCCGGCATCAGTAACCGGCCCGATGGCCGGAAGTGCCGGTTAAATGCCGCCGTCAGTGTTTGACAGTGGCATTTAACTAGTTAATAGCGGCGGATGGATCGCGATTCCACCTGTCACTATTGCGGTCACATGTCAGCTGTTCAAAACAGCTGCCATGTCCCGGCTTTGATACGGGCTCACCGCCGGAGCCCGCATCAAAGCGGGGGTTCTGACCTTGGACGTACTATCCTGTCCAAGGTCAGAAAGGGGTTACTAAATTAGCAAAAATTTCTACATTTCTGTTTTCTTTTCAGTCAAGATGGGGTGCAGAGTGTTTTTAGAACTTTTTAGAATTTACCAAATGGCTATAATGAAACATTAAAAGGGGTCTGAATACTTCCTGTACCCACTGTATAGGGGGTTTCTGTTCATGCACCTCAGGGGATCTGCCAATGTGACATGGCACCTTGAAATCATTTAAGCAAAATCTGAACTCTGCGTACTCAGGAGAAAATGCACACACACACTAAAAAAAACTTTATGGTGCAATTTCTTCTGTTCCACTGACAAAATTTGGGGCCAAAATAACATTTTTGTGGGGAAAATTAGTTTTTTTTTTTATTTTCACGGATCAAGGTTATAAACTTCAGTGAAGCAACTGAGGGTTGAAGGTGCTCACCACACATCTAAGTACATTTCTTGAGTGCTCTAGTTTCCAACATGGGGTCACTTTTGGGGGGTTTAACCCCTTTACCCCCAAGGGTGGTTTGCATGTTAATGACCAGGCCAATTTTTACAATTCTGACCAATGTTCCTTTATGAGGTTATAACTCTGGAACGCTTCCATGGATTCCAGTGATTCTGCCACTGTTTTCTCATGACATATTGTACTTCATGATAGTGGTAAAATTTCCTCGACATTACTTGCGTTTATTTGTGAAAAAAAAACCAAACGGAAATTTGGCAAAAATTATGGAAAATGTGCAATTTTCCAAATTTGAATTTTCATGCCCTTAAATCACACAGATATGTCACACAAAATACTTAATAAGTAACATTACCCACATGTCTACTTTACATCAGCACAATTTTGGAACCAAAATTTTTCTCGTTAGGAAGTTATAAGGGTTAAAAGTTGACCAGCGATTTCTCATTTTCACACCACCATTTTTTATTTATTTTTTTTATTTTTAGGGACCACATCACTTTTGAAGTCACCTTGAGGGGTCTATACGATAGAAAATACTCAAAAGTGACACCATTCTTAAAACTGCACCCCTCAATGTGCTCAAAACCACATTCAAGAGATTTATTAACCCTTCCGATGCTTCACAGGAATTCTTGGAATGTTCAAAAAAAATGTACATTTAACTTTTATTTCACAAAAAAATTACTTCAGATTCAAACTTTTTTATTTTCTCAAGGGTAACAGGAGAAATTGGACACCAAAGGTTATTGTGCAGTTTGTCCTGAGTATGCAGATACCCCATATGTGGGGGAACCACTGTTTGGGCGCATGGCAGAGCTCGGAAAGGAAGGAGCGTCGTTTGACACTTCAGTGCAAAATTGGCTGGAATTGAGATTGGACACCATGTTGCATTTGGAGAGCCCCTGATGTGCCTAAACAGTGAAAAACCCCCACGTGACACCATTTTGGAAAGTAGACCCACTAAGGAACTTATCTAGATGTGTGGTGAGCACTTTGAACCCCCAAGTGCTTCACAGAAGTTTATAATGTAGAGCCGTAAAAATAAAAAATCATTTTTTCCCAAAAATGATCTTTGCGCCATCAATTTTTTATTTTCCCAAAGGTACCAAGAGAAATTGAACACCAAAAGTTGTTTTGCTATTTGTCCTGAGAACGCGGATACCCCATATGTGGGAGAAAACTACTGTTTGGGCATACGTCAGGGCTCGGAAGGGAAGTAGTGACGTTTTGGAATGCAGACTTTGATGGAACGGTCTGCGGTCATCATGTTGCGTTTGCAGAACCATTGATGTGCCTAAACAGTACACAAAAATGATTTTTTAGCCCCCAAGTTTTTATTTTCACAAGGGTAACAGGACAAAATGGACCGCAAAAGTTGTTGTGCAATTTGTCCTGATACCCCATATGTGGGGGTAAACCACTGTTTGGGTGCATGGCAGAGCTCGGAAGGGAAGGAGCAACATTTGACTTGTTCAACGCAGAATTGGCTACAATTGAGATCGGACATGTTTGGAGAGCCCTTGATGTGCCTAAACGGTGGAAACCCCCCAATTCTAACTAAAACCCTAACCCGAACACACCCCTAAACCCTAATCCCAATCCTAACCACAACCCTAAGCCCAACACACCCCTAACCCAAATCATAACCCTAACCACACCTTTAACTTTGACACACACCTAAACCTAATCTCAACTGTTAACGGAAAACCCAACCCTAAGGTTATGTGCACGTACGCATTCTTGAGGTATGCGGATTTTTCCGCAGCGGATTTGTGAAAACCGCAGGTAAAAGGCACTGCGTTTTACCTGTGAATTTCCTGCGGAATTAGTCTACGTTCACATTTGCGGTCTGCGCCGCAGCGTCGGGCGCCGCAGCGTCGCCGCATGCGTCATGCGCCCCTATATTTAACATGGGGGCGCATGGACATGTGCTGCACTTGCGTTTTGCGACGCATGCGTCACTGCGGCGCACGCGTCCGGGCGCAGAGGACGCAGCAAGTTGCATTTTTGCTGCGTCCAAAATCAACCAACAAAAGGACGCATGCGGCGCAAAACGCAGCGTTGTGCATGCGATTTGCTGCGTTTTTGTTTGCGTTGTGCGTTGCGGCGCCGACGCTGCGGCGCACAACGCAAATATGAACGTAGCCTTACAGCGGATTTTGTGCGGATTCCACTGCGTTTTTACACCTGCGGTTTTCTATTATAGAGCAGGTGTAAAACTGCTGCGGATTCCGCACAAACAATTGACATGCTGCGGAATGTAAACCGCTGCGTTTCTGCATGTTTTTTTTCCAGAAGAATGTGCACTGTGGATTGCGTTTCCCATAGGTTTTTTATTGCACTGTAAACGCATGGGAAACCGCAGCAAAATCCGCAGCGTGTGAACATAGCCTAATCCAATCCCTAACCCTAACTTTAGCCCCAACCCTAACCGGAAATAAATACATTTTTTTTATTTTATTATTTTTCCCTAACTAGGGGGGTGATAAAGAAGGGTTTGATTTACTATTTATAGCGGGTTTTTATGTTTAGCAGTAGTGATGAGTGAGTGTACTCGTTGCTCGGGTTTGACAGAACACGCTCGGGTGACCTCCGAGTATTTATGACTGCTCGGAGATTTAGTTTTCATCGCGGCAGCTGAATGATTTACAGCTACTAGCCAGCTTGATTACATGTGAGGATTCCATAGCGACCACGCAACCCCCACATGTATTCAGCCTGACTAGTAGCTGTAAATCATTCAGCTGCCACGATGAAAACTAAATCGAGCAGTCATAAAATACTCGGAGGTCACCCGAATGTGCTCAGGAAAACCCGAGCAATAAGCACACTTGCTCATCACTATTTAGCAGCTGCCACACACTAAAAGACAATATTATTGCAAAAAATAGTTTTTGCATCACCTCATTTTGAGAGCTATAATTTTTCTATAGTTTGGCTCACGGAGTCATGTTGGGTCTTGTTTTTTGCGGGATGAGTTGCTGTTTTTATTGGTACCATTTTTTGATCGCTTTTTATTACAATTTTTGGGAGGCAGAATGAACAGAAACCAACAATTAATTAATTTCTTTTTTTTTTTTTTTTTTGGGGGGGGGGGGGGGGGGGGTGTTTATACCATTCCGCGTGTGGTAACATTGATAAGGCAGTTTTATTCTTTGTGTCAGTACATTACATCCACACCTCATTTATATCTTTTTTTATGTTTTGGCGCTTTTATACAATAAAAACTATTTTATACAAAAAATTATTATTTTTGCATCACTTTTTTCTGACTAACTTTTTTATTTTTTTGTGGATGATGTTGTATGGCGGCTCATTTTTTGCTGGATATGACAACGTTTTCAGCGGTACCATGTTTATTTATATCAGTCTTTTTGATCGCGTGTTATTCCACTTTTTATTCGGAGGTATGATGAAGCATTGTTTTTTGCCTCGTTTTTAATTTTTTGTATGGTGTTCACTGAAGGGGTTAACTAGTGGGACAGATTTATAGGCAGCTGAATGATTAAGGCTATGCGCACACTTTGCGGATTCCACTGCGGATTTTTCCGCAGCGGAATTCCAAAATCCGCAGTGAAAACCCGTTGCGGTTTTCACTGCGGATGTATCGCGGTTTTTACTGCGGATTCTTATGCGGTTTTTCATCTGCATTTTCCTATAGGAGCAGGTGAAAATCCTCAGAAAAGAAGTGACATGCTGCGGAATGTAATCCGCGGCTTTTTCCGTAGCATGTGCACAGCGTTTTTTGTTTCCCATAGGTTTACATTGTACTGTAAACTCATGGGAAACTGCTGCGGATCCGCAGCGGTCAAATCCGCTGCGAATCCGCAGCAAAATCCGCAAAGTGTGCACATAGCCTTACAGCTACTAGCCAGCTTGATTACATGTGGGGATTCTCTAGCAACCCCTACATGTACTTAGGCTGGCTACTAGCTGTAAATCATTCAGTTGCCGTGAAGAAAACTAAATCTCATAGCAGTCAAATATTTGGAGGTCACCCGAGCGTGCTGGGGAACACCTGAGCAAGGAGTACACTCGCTCATCACTACTGTTTAGGCACTTTAGGGGCACTCCAAATGGGACAAGACGTTGGTTTTGTCTTTTTTTTCAGGAAAAATTAAAAAAAAAAAAATTGCTGGTTAAGTTTTAACCATTATAACTTCCTAACAAAAAAAAAGTTGGTTCCAAAATTGTGCTAATGTAAAGTAGACATGTGAAAAATGTTATTTATTCACTATTTTATGTGACATATCTCTGATTTAAGGGCATGAATTTTTGCCAAAACTCAGTTTCTTATTCATAAATAAACACCAGTTATACCAAAGAAATGTTACCACCATCATGAAGTACAATATGTCACAAAGAAAAACAAACAGTCTCAGAATCACCGGGATCCTTTGCAGCGTTATTACTTCATAAAGTGACAGAGGTCAGAACTGTAAAAATTGGCCTGGTCATTAACATGCAAGCCACTCTCAGGAGTAAATGGGTTAAAGTGTTACCACTTTTAGGGTATGTGCACACGTTGCGGATTCGGATCAGTTTTCATTCTGGTTTACAGTACCATGTAAACCTATGGAAAACAAAATCCGCAGTGCACATGCTGCGGAAAATTCCGTAGGGAAATGCTGTGGTTTATTTTCCGCAGCATGTCAATTCTTTGTGCGGATTCTGCAGCGTTTTATACCTACTCCTCAATAGGAATCCGCAGGTGTAAAACCGCTGGTGAAATCCGCATAAAAAACGCTGGAAATGCACGGTAAATCCGCGGGTAATCCGCAGGTAAAACACAGTGCATTTTACCTGCCGATTTTTCAAAAACTGAGCGGAAAAATCCGCACAGAAATATGCAACGTGGGCACATAGCCTTAGGAAGTTTCTAATATATAGGCCCTTCAAAGTCCTTTGAAATCTGAACAGGTGTCTAAAGAAACAGGTTTTGTACTTTTTTTTTTTTTTGAAAAATGAGAACTTGCTGCTAAACTTTAACCTCTCTAACATCCTTGCAAAATAAAATGACATTTGAAACATTATGCAGATGTTAAGTAGACATATGAGAAATGTTATTCATTATTGTGTACAACATGACTAACTGGTTTAAGGATATAAAAACTTATCAATTTTTAAACTTTAACATTGCAAAATTTTCACCAAAATTCAAATATTTTGACAAATAAATACAATAACAGATCAACCAAAATTTACCACTAACAAAGTACAATGTGAAACAACAAAAAAAAAATCATTATCACTGGAATATGTTGAAGCATTCCAGAGTTCTTACCTCATAAATTGACACTGGTCAGATCTCAAAAATTGGGCTTGGTCATTAAGGTGAAAATCAGCTTTGTAACTACTGTAAGCTAAATTATTAAATAAAAATTGATAAATATGCAAAGTCCTTGTAAAACAAGCAATTTTGCAATGTAACAATTTTATAGCACACTGCCTCGGTTACTGGACACTGCTGCAGTCTATTTGTGGTGGGCGGTCTCCTAGGCAATGAGTGCAGCGCTTACAAGTTCTTTACATTATCCATTACCAACAGTGGGGGTCTTAGAAATTATCTGTATACAAAAGGTTGGCAGCGCTGCAGTAATTCGATCCGTGGCACCGCCTCACCGTCTTACTTGTAATTCAGAGCTTTAGTCGCTTAATCGAGCATCTGATGTAGCGCTCCAGGGGTCATTACTGCATCCCCACTCAGAGCTACAGGCCCACTTCTTCTCGAAGACTCATTATGGCAGGATGAAATGTTCCAGCTTTAAATACCAGATGCCAAAAATAACTCTCCACAGCCCCCTCCTCTGCTTGTCCTGTCTCTAGAATTTAATAGGTGAAATACAACAGGGTCACCTTTCACAGAAAGAATAAGACAACTGGCAAGCGGAATGAACATTGGGCGCTGCTATGCAGAAGAGAATAACTGCAGGCTGAGAAACCTCAGGAGAAAGGAGAAAGCCACGTTCACAGGAAGCAATATCACAACCTGCTCTATAAGCAGTAAAATGATGCAATTTAAGCTACATTTTTGGTGCAGATTACATGTAGGATTTTCAAACAAATATGCTAAAAAGAAGTTTGTTGCTTTTTTTTTCCCACTTAAGAACCAATGTGCTCCAGATTTATACATCACTGCAGTGCTCAAATTCAGTCAGAGAAAAAAGCATTTGCATGAGATCTTAAATCTCATAGCTTTTGTTGGTACTGCAAAATGCAGCTTTTCTGTAGAAAAAAAAATGCAGCAAAAAAAAAATGCTGCATGTGAACATAAACAAAATACCTGATGTGTCTTGGGCTAACAAAGCAGCTCATTGGAATATCAACCCTGTATTTTTTTAGCCAGTACCTTGATGAATGCTTGGACCTCCGCCTCAGTAATCCTGAGGTCAGGGCTATGAAAGCCCAAGAGTATAGCTTTGAAGCTCCTTGCACTTGGCCTCTGCTCCATTCATTGTCTGTGGGACTGCTGGAAACCGCTAAGCACAGAATTCTGCAGTCCTGTAGACAGTGAGGGGAGACTGCATGCAAACCTCTGCTCCATTTAGGACAGGGCTGCAGAGTCCCATTCCTATGCTTCTGATCTCAGGATCACTGCTGGTTGCAGCTGTCAGACCTCAAGAATCACCAAGTATTCTCCCTATGCCATGCATAAGAGATAACATGATACTTGGTATTAACTCTTTAACGAGAACCTGTCAGCAGGATTTTGTAAAGCACAGAAATGGCCATATTGGCTCTGCAATCCTTATTCAATTGATACCTGTGGTGAAGAAATCCATTTCCTGCTTTAGGCTTACCATAATTAGTGTTTGAAGTTCTCCTGTAATTATATTTTTGAGCATTGGGACGGGCCTGTGGGCAGGGTCTCCAAGTCATCCTCCTGTTTGAATGATGGGTTTTTGATCAGTCAGTGACCTGCCCCCTATTTTAAATATCAAACTGGCAAAGTAACTGCTGTGGTCTCCAAAAAAACAACAGGCCCCGCGTGCGAAGTCACGTCTTCAAATGATTGATGATCTTGTTAATCTGCGCATGTGGTAGCCACTGTGTGCACAGAAGAGAAGCTGTGTATCGCCACTGCTCAAAACAGTACTATGTGTATTAAGAAATACACAAGAGACAGGTGAGGGGGCTGTATATGAGACAGAAGAGACAGGTGAGGGGGCTGTATATGAGATGAGAGACAGGTGAGGAGGCTGTATATGAGACAGAAGAGACAGGTGAGGGGGCTGTATATGAGACAGAAGAGACAGGTGAGGGGGCAGTATATGAGATGAGAGACAGGTGAGGAGGCTGTATATGAGATGAGAGACAGGTGAGGGGGCTGTATATGAGACAGAAGAGACAGGTGAGGGGGCTGTATATGAGACAGAAGAGACAGGTGAGGAGGCTGTATATGAGACAGAAGAGACAGGTGAGGGGGCTGTATATGAGATGAGAGACAGGTGAGGGGGCTGTATATGAGACAGAAGAGACAGGTGAGGGGGCTGTATATGAGATGAGAGACAGGTGAGGAGGCTGTATATGAGATGAGAGACAGGTGAGGGGGCTGTATATGAGACAGAAGAGACAGGTGAGGGGGCTGTATATGAGACAGAAGAGACAGGTGAGGAGGCTGTATATGAGACAGAAGAGACAGGTGAGGGGGCTGTATATGAGATGAGAGACAGGTGAGGGGGCTGTATATGAGACAGAAGAGACAGGTGAGGGGGCTGTATATGAGATGAGAGACAGGTGAGGAGGCTGTATATGAGATGAGAGACAGGTGAGGGGGCTGTATATGAGACAGAAGAGACAGGTGAGGGGGCTGTATATGAGATGAGAGACAGGTGAGGAGGCTGTATATGAGATGAGAGACAGGTGAGGGGGCTGTATATGAGACAGAAGAGACAGGTGAGGGGGCTGTATATGAGATGAGAGACAGGTGAGGGGGCTGTATATGAGATGAGAGACAGGTGAGGGGGCTGTATATGAGATGAGAGACAGGTGAGGGGGCTGTATATGAGACACGAGAGACAGGTGAGGGGGCTGTATATGAGACAGAAGAGACAGGTGAGGGGGCTGTATATGAGACAGAAGAGACAGGTGAGGGGGCTGTATATGAGATGAGAGACAGGTGAGGGGGCTGTATATGAGATGAGAGACAGGTGAGGGGGCTGTATATGAGATGAGAGACAGGTGAGGGGGCTGTATATGAGATGAGAGACAGGTGAGGGGGCTATATATAAGATGAGAGACAGGTGAGGGGGCTGTATATGAGACAGAAGAGACAGGTGAGGGGGCTGTATATGAGACAGAAGAGACAGGTGAGGGGGCTGTATATGAGATGAGAGACAGGTGAGGGGGCTGTATATGAGATGAGAGACAGGTGAGGGGGCTGTATATGAGACAGAAGAGACAGGTGAGGGGGCTGTATATGAGACAGAAGAGACAGGTGAGGGGGCTGTATATGAGACAGAAGAGACAGGTGAGGAGGCTGTATACGAGATGAGAGACAGGTGAGGGGGCTGTATATGAGACAGAAGAGACAGGTGAGGGGGCTGTATATGAGATGAGAGACAGGTGAGGAGGCTGTATATGAGATGAGAGACAGGTGAGGGGGCTGTATATGAGACAGAAGAGACAGGTGAGGAGGCTGTATATGAGACAGAAGAGACAGGTGAGGGGGCTGTATATGAGATGAGAGACAGGTGAGGGGGCTGTATATGAGATGAGACAGGTGAGGGGGCTGTATATGAGATGAGAGACAGGTGAGGGGGCTGTATATGAGACAGAAGAGACAGGTGAGGGGGCTGTATATGAGATGAGAGACAGGTGAGGAGGCTGTATATGAGATGAGAGACAGGTGAGGGGGCTGTATATGAGACAGAAGAGACAGGTGAGGAGGCTGTATATGAGACAGAAGAGACAGGTGAGGGGGCTGTATATGAGATGAGAGACAGGTGAGGGGGCTGTATATGAGATGAGAGACAGGTGAGGGGGCTGTATATGAGATGAGAGACAGGTGAGGGGGCTGTATATGAGACACGAGAGACAGGTGAGGGGGCTGTATATGAGACAGAAGAGACAGGTGAGGGGGCTGTATATGAGATGAGAGACAGGTGAGGAGGCTGTATATGAGACAGAAGAGACAGGTGAGGGGGCTGTATATGAGACAGAAGAGACAGGTGAGGGGGCTGTATATGAGACAGAAGAGACAGGTGAGGGGGCTGTATATGAGATGAGAGACAGGTGAGGGGGCTGTATATGAGACAGAAGAGACAGGTGAGGGGGCTGTATATGAGATGAGAGACAGGTGAGGGGGCTGTATATGAGATGAGAGACAGGTGAGGGGGCTGTATATGAGACAGAAGAGACAGGTGAGGGGGCTGTATATGAGATGAGAGACAGGTGAGGAGGCTGTATATGAGACAGAAGAGACAGGTGAGGGGGCTGTATATGAGACAGAATAGACAGGTGAGGGGGCTGTATATGAGATGAGAGACAGGTGAGGAGGCTGTATATGAGACAGAAGAGACAGGTGAGGGGGCTGTATATGAGACAGAAGAGACAGGTGAGGGGGCTGTATATGAGATGAGAGACAGGTGAGGAGGCTGTATATGAGACAGAAGAGACAGGTGAGGGGGCTGTATATGAGATGAGAGACAGGTGAGGAGGCTGTATATGAGACAGAAGAGACAGGTGAGGGGGCTGTATATGAGACAGAAGAGACAGGTGAGGGGGCTGTATATGAGACAGAAGAGACAGGTGAGGAGGCTGTATACGAGACAGAAGAGACAGGTGAGGGGGCTGTATATGAGACAGAAGAGACAGGTGAGGGGGCTGTATATGAGACAGAAGAGACAGGTGAGGGGGCTGTATATGAGATGAGAGACAGGTGAGGAGGCTGTATATGAGATGAGAGACAGGTGAGGGGGCTGTATATGAGACAGAAGAGACAGGTGAGGGGGCTGTATATGAGATGAGAGACAGGTGAGGAGGCTGTATATGAGATGAGAGACAGGTGAGGGGGCTGTATATGAGACAGAAGAGACAGGTGAGGAGGCTGTATATGAGACAGAAGAGACAGGTGAGGGGGCTGTATATGAGATGAGAGACAGGTGAGGGGGCTGTATATGAGATGAGAGACAGGTGAGGGGGCTGTATATGAGATGAGAGACAGGTGAGGGGGCTGTATATGAGACACGAGAGACAGGTGAGGGGGCTGTATATGAGACAGAAGAGACAGGTGAGGGGGCTGTATATGAGATGAGAGACAGGTGAGGAGGCTGTATATGAGACAGAAGAGACAGGTGAGGGGGCTGTATATGAGACAGAAGAGACAGGTGAGGGGGCTGTATATGAGACAGAAGAGACAGGTGAGGGGGCTGTATATGAGATGAGAGACAGGTGAGGGGGCTGTATATGAGACAGAAGAGACAGGTGAGGGGGCTGTATATGAGATGAGAGACAGGTGAGGGGGCTGTATATGAGATGAGAGACAGGTGAGGGGGCTGTATATGAGACAGAAGAGACAGGTGAGGGGGCTGTATATGAGATGAGAGACAGGTGAGGAGGCTGTATATGAGACAGAAGAGACAGGTGAGGGGGCTGTATATGAGACAGAAGAGACAGGTGAGGGGGCTGTATATGAGATGAGAGACAGGTGAGGAGGCTGTATATGAGACAGAAGAGACAGGTGAGGGGGCTGTATATGAGACAGAAGAGACAGGTGAGGGGGCTGTATATGAGATGAGAGACAGGTGAGGAGGCTGTATATGAGACAGAAGAGACAGGTGAGGGGGCTGTATATGAGATGAGAGACAGGTGAGGAGGCTGTATATGAGACAGAAGAGACAGGTGAGGGGGCTGTATATGAGACAGAAGAGACAGGTGAGGGGGCTGTATATGAGACAGAAGAGACAGGTGAGGAGGCTGTATACGAGACAGAAGAGACAGGTGAGGGGGCTGTATATGAGACAGAAGAGACAAGTGAGGGGGCTGTATATGAGACAGAAGAGACAGGTGAGGGGGCTGTATATGAGATGAGAGACAGGTGAGGAGGCTGTATATGAGATGAGAGACAGGTGAGGGGGCTGTATATGAGACAGAAGAGACAGGTGAGGGGGCTGTATATGAGATGAGAGACAGGTGAGGGGGCTGTATATGAGATGAGAGACAGGTGAGGGGGCTGTATATGAGATGAGAGACAGGTGAGGGGGCTGTATATGAGATGAGAGACAGGTGAGGGGGCTGTATATGAGACACGAGAGACAGGTGAGGGGGCTGTATATGAGACAGAAGAGACAGGTGAGGGGGCTGTATATGAGATGAGAGACAGGTGAGGAGGCTGTATATGAGATGAGAGACAGGTGAGGGGGCTGTATATGAGACAGAAGAGACAGGTGAGGGGGCTGTATATGAGATGAGAGACAGGTGAGGGGGCTGTATATGAGATGAGAGACAGGTGAGGGGGCTGTATATGAGATGAGAGACAGGTGAGGGGGCTGTATATGAGACACGAGAGACAGGTGAGGGGGCTGTATATGAGACAGAAGAGACAGGTGAGGGGGCTGTATATGAGACAGAAGAGACAGGTGAGGGGGCTGTATATGAGATGAGAGACAGGTGAGGGGGCTGTATATGAGATGAGAGACAGGTGAGGGGGCTGTATATGAGATGAGAGACAGGTGAGGGGGCTGTATATGAGATGAGAGACAGGTGAGGGGGCTGTATATGAGATGAGAGACAGGTGAGGGGGCTGTATATGAGACAGAAGAGACAGGTGAGGGGGCTGTATATGAGACAGAAGAGACAGGTGAGGGGGCTGTATATGAGATGAGAGACAGGTGAGGGGGCTGTATATGAGACAGAAGAGACAGGTGAGGGGGCTGTATATGAGATGAGAGACAGGTGAGGAGGCTGTATATGAGATGAGAGACAGGTGAGGGGGCTGTATATGAGATGAGAGACAGGTGAGGGGGCTGTATATGAGACAGAAGAGACAGGTGAGGAGGCTGTATATGAGACAGAAGAGACAGGTGAGGGGGCTGTATATGAGATGAGAGACAGGTGAGGGGGCTGTATATGAGATGAGAGACAGGTGAGGGGGCTGTATATGAGATGAGAGACAGGTGAGGGGGCTGTATATGAGACACGAGAGACAGGTGAGGGGGCTGTATATGAGACAGAAGAGACAGGTGAGGGGGCTGTATATGAGATGAGAGACAGGTGAGGAGGCTGTATATGAGACAGAAGAGACAGGTGAGGGGGCTGTATATGAGACAGAAGAGACAGGTGAGGGGGCTGTATATGAGACAGAAGAGACAGGTGAGGGGGCTGTATATGAGATGAGAGACAGGTGAGGGGGCTGTATATGAGACAGAAGAGACAGGTGAGGGGGCTGTATATGAGATGAGAGACAGGTGAGGGGGCTGTATATGAGATGAGAGACAGGTGAGGGGGCTGTATATGAGACAGAAGAGACAGGTGAGGGGGCTGTATATGAGATGAGAGACAGGTGAGGAGGCTGTATATGAGACAGAAGAGACAGGTGAGGGGGCTGTATATGAGACAGAAGAGACAGGTGAGGGGGCTGTATATGAGATGAGAGACAGGTGAGGAGGCTGTATATGAGACAGAAGAGACAGGTGTGGGGGCTGTATATGAGATGAGAGACAGGTGAGGAGGCTGTATATGAGACAGAAGAGACAGGTGAGGGGGCTGTATATGAGACAGAAGAGACAGGTGAGGGGGCTGTATATGAGACAGAAGAGACAGGTGAGGAGGCTGTATACGAGACAGAAGAGACAGGTGAGGGGGCTGTATATGAGACAGAAGAGACAGGTGAGGGGGCTGTATATGAGACAGAAGAGACAGGTGAGAGGGCTGTATATGAGATGAGAGACAGGTGAGGAGGCTGTATATGAGATGAGAGACAGGTGAGGGGGCTGTATATGAGACAGAAGAGACAGGTGAGGGGGCTGTATATGAGATGAGAGACAGGTGAGGGGGCTGTATATGAGATGAGAGACAGGTGAGGGGGCTGTATATGAGATGAGAGACAGGTGAGGGGGCTGTATATGAGATGAGAGACAGGTGAGGGGGCTGTATATGAGACACGAGAGACAGGTGAGGGGGCTGTATATGAGACAGAAGAGACAGGTGAGGGGGCTGTATATGAGATGAGAGACAGGTGAGGAGGCTGTATATGAGACAGAAGAGACAGGTGAGGGGGTTGTATATGAGACAGAAGAGACAGGTGAGGGGGCTGTATATGAGACAGAAGAGACAGGTGAGGGGGCTGTATATGAGATGAGAGACAGGTGAGGGGGCTGTATATGAGACAGAAGAGACAGGTGAGGGGGCTGTATATGAGATGAGAGACAGGTGAGGGGGCTGTATATGAGATGAGAGACAGGTGAGGGGGCTGTATATGAGACAGAAGAGACAGGTGAGGGGGCTGTATATGAGATGAGAGACAGGTGAGGAGGCTGTATATGAGACAGAAGAGACAGGTGAGGGGGCTGTATATGAGACAGAAGAGACAGGTGAGGGGGCTGTATATGAGATGAGAGACAGGTGAGGGGGCTGTATATGAGATGAGAGACAGGTGAGGGGGCTGTATATGAGACAGAAGAGACAGGTGAGGGGGCTGTATATGAGATGAGAGACAGGTGAGGAGGCTGTATATGAGACAGAAGAGACAGGTGAGGGGGCTGTATATGAGACAGAAGAGACAGGTGAGGGGGCTGTATATGAGATGAGAGACAGGTGAGGAGGCTGTATATGAGACAGAAGAGACAGGTGAGGGGGCTGTATATGAGACAGAAGAGACAGGTGAGGGGGCTGTATATGAGATGAGAGACAGGTGAGGAGGCTGTATATGAGACAGAAGAGACAGGTGAGGGGGCTGTATATGAGATGAGAGACAGGTGAGGAGGCTGTATATGAGACAGAAGAGACAGGTGAGGGGGCTGTATATGAGACAGAAGAGACAGGTGAGGGGGCTGTATATGAGACAGAAGAGACCGGTGAGGAGGCTGTATACGAGACAGAAGAGACAGGTGAGGGGGCTGTATATGAGACAGAAGAGACAGGTGAGGGGGCTGTATATGAGACAGAAGAGACAGGTGAGGGGGCTGTATATGAGACAGAAGAGACAGGTGAGGGGGCTGTATATGAGATGAGAGACAGGTGAGGGGGCTGTATATGAGACACGAGAGACAGGTGAGGGGGCTGTATATGAGACAGAAGAGACAGGTGAGGGGGCTGTATATGAGATGAGAGACAGGTGAGGGGGCTGTATATGACACAAGAGACAGGTGAGGGGGCTGTATATGAGACACGAGAGACAGGTGAGGGGGCTGTATATGAGATGAGAGACAGGTGAGGAGGCTGTATATGAGATGAGAGACAGGTGAGGGGGATGTATATGAGACAGAAGAGACAGGTGAGGGGGCTGTATATGAGACAGAAGAGACAGGTGAGGGGGCTGCATATGAGATGAGAGACAGGTGAGGAGGCTGTATATGAGATGAGAGACAGGTGAGGGGACTGTATATGACACAGAAGAGACAGGTGAGGGGGCTGTATATGAGACAGAAGAGACAGGTGAGGGGGCTGTATATGAGACAGAAGAGACAGGTGAGGGGGCTGTATATGAGACAGAAGAGACAGGTGAGGGGGCTGTATATGAGACAGAAGAGACAGGTGAGGGGGCTGTATATGAGATGAGAGACAGGTGAGGGGGCTGTATATGAGACAGAAGAGACAGGTGAGGGGGCTGTATATGAGACAGAAGAGACAGGTGAGGGGGCTGTATATGAGATGAGAGACAGGTGAGGGGGCTGTATACGAGACAGAAGAGACAGGTGAGGGGGCTGTATATGAGACAGAAGAGACAGGTGAGGGGGCTGTATATGAGACAGAAGAGACAGGTGAGGGGGCTGTATATGAGATGAGAGACAGGTGAGGGGGCTGTATATGAGACACGAGAGACAGGTGAGGGGGCTGTATATGAGATGAGAGACAGGTGAGGGGGCTGTATATGACACAAGAGACAGGTGAGGGGGCTGTATATGAGACACGAGAGACAGGTGAGGGGGCTGTATATGAGACACGAGAGACAGGTGAGGGGGCTGTATATGAGAGAAGAGACAGGTGAGGGGGCTGTATATGAGACACGAGAGACAGGTGAGGGGGCTGTATATGAGACAGAAGAGACAGGTGAGGGGGCTGTATATGAGATGAGAGACAGGTGAGGGGGCTGTATATGAGACAGAAGAGACAGGTGAGGGGGCTGTATATGAGATGAGAGACAGGTGAGGGGGCTGTATATGAGATGAGAGACAGGTGAGGGGGCTGTATATGAGACAGAAGAGACAGGTGAGGGGGCTGTATATGAGATGAGAGACAGGTGAGGAGGCTGTATATGAGACAGAAGAGACAGGTGAGGGGGCTGTATATGAGACAGAAGAGACAGGTGAGGGGGCTGTATATGAGATGAGAGACAGGTGAGGAGGCTGTATATGAGACAGAAGAGACAGGTGAGGGGGCTGTATATGAGATGAGAGACAGGTGAGGGGGCTGTATATGAGACAGAAGAGACAGGTGAGGGGGCTGTATATGAGATGAGAGACAGGTGAGGAGGCTGTATATGAGACAGAAGAGACAGGTGAGGGGGCTGTATATGAGACAGAAGAGACAGGTGAGGGGGCTGTATATGAGATGAGAGACAGGTGAGGAGGCTGTATATGAGACAGAAGAGACAGGTGAGGGGGCTGTATATGAGATGAGAGACAGGTGAGGAGGCTGTATATGAGACAGAAGAGACAGGTGAGGGGGCTGTATATGAGATGAGAGACAGGTGAGGAGGCTGTATATGAGACAGAAGAGACAGGTGAGGGGGCTGTATATGAGACAGAAGAGACAGGTGAGGGGGCTGTATATGAGACAGAAGAGACCGGTGAGGAGGCTGTATACGAGACAGAAGAGACAGGTGAGGGGGCTGTATATGAGACAGAAGAGACAGGTGAGGGGGCTGTATATGAGACAGAAGAGACAGGTGAGGGGGCTGTATATGAGACAGAAGAGACAGGTGAGGGGGCTGTATATGAGATGAGAGACAGGTGAGGGGGCTGTATATGAGACACGAGAGACAGGTGAGGGGGCTGTATATGAGACAGAAGAGACAGGTGAGGGGGCTGTATATGAGATGAGAGACAGGTGAGGGGGCTGTATATGACACAAGAGACAGGTGAGGGGGCTGTATATGAGACACGAGAGACAGGTGAGGGGGCTGTATATGAGATGAGAGACAGGTGAGGAGGCTGTATATGAGATGAGAGACAGGTGAGGGGGATGTATATGAGACAGAAGAGACAGGTGAGGGGGCTGTATATGAGACAGAAGAGACAGGTGAGGGGGCTGCATATGAGATGAGAGACAGGTGAGGAGGCTGTATATGAGATGAGAGACAGGTGAGGGGACTGTATATGACACAGAAGAGACAGGTGAGGGGGCTGTATATGAGACAGAAGAGACAGGTGAGGGGGCTGTATATGAGACAGAAGAGACAGGTGAGGGGGCTGTATATGAGACAGAAGAGACAGGTGAGGGGGCTGTATATGAGACAGAAGAGACAGGTGAGGGGGCTGTATATGAGATGAGAGACAGGTGAGGGGGCTGTATATGAGACAGAAGAGACAGGTGAGGGGGCTGTATATGAGACAGAAGAGACAGGTGAGGGGGCTGTATATGAGATGAGAGACAGGTGAGGGGGCTGTATACGAGACAGAAGAGACAGGTGAGGGGGCTGTATATGAGACAGAAGAGACAGGTGAGGGGGCTGTATATGAGACAGAAGAGACAGGTGAGGGGGCTGTATATGAGACACGAGAGACAGGTGAGGGGGCTGTATATGAGACAGAAGAGACAGGTGAGGGGGCTGTATATGAGATGAGAGACAGGTGAGGGGGCTGTATATGAGACAGAAGAGACAGGTGAGGGGGCTGTATATGAGACAGAAGAGACAGGTGAGGGGGCTGTATATGAGACAGGTGAGGGGGCTGTATACTAGACACAAGAGACAGATGAGAGGGCTATATGAGACACAAGAGACAGGTGAGGGCTGTATATTTGACACGAGAGACAGGTGAGAGGGCTATATATGAGACAAGACAGGTGAGGGGGATGTACATGAGACACGAGACAGGTGAGGGCTGTATATGAGACACAAGAGACAGGTGAGAGGGCTGTATATGAGACACGAGAGACAGGTGTGAGGGCTGTATATGAGACACTGGCTGTCTCCTCCTTGACTTACCCCCTTTTTCCTGCACTGTCCTCCCTCTTGTCAGAGGCAGACAACTAATGTTGGGGTATTGAATTGTAGAAATTGGGAAAAAGGTTAAGAATGTGCTTAAAGCGATTGCTATAGATGACTGTTATTTTCTCTCCAGAGGAGTCCTGGCTGAAAGATGTGATAGCGGTCTTCACCAGATGAAGAAGAAAATCGAAGATAAATTACTTCAACCAGAGACGTCAGTAGTGAGTAACTGTATTACATGCACACTTTACACTATATAAAGAGCTCTTATTTATAATGTCACTGGTGAGAACTGTATTACATGTACACAGACACTATATACAGAGCTCTTATGTATGACGTCACTGGTGAGCACTGTATTACCTTGTACACTGACACTATATACAGAGTTCCTGTGTATAATGTCACAGGTTATCACTATATTATCTGTGCACTATATACAAATCTCCTGCATAAAACAGTACTGATGGCAAAATTAGTGTCATGGTTTTTATTAATTATCAGTATCGTAGTGTTCAATCATTTCTTGCACGTGTCAGCTCATTTTTTGTCTTGTAAACTAACAAAAGTGTCAGTATTAGGCCAGGCATCACTATGTATGAATACCCCCAACTGCTGTAATGTTAATGTTCTATTTGAGTTAAATTTCTCTATTCCACATAAATTCCAGCACAATATCTGCTACACAACACAGTGCAGGTTAATTGATATATGATCATCTGTATGGTCTAAAAAATACTAATTGTTAGGGTTTTATTTTTAATCCAGATCAAGATCAAAAAATAGGTGTGACAATAAAAAACAGAGTCAACCAATTAAGTCAATCCCAGGGGAAGGCTAGCCACATCCTGGCCTGCGGGCCAGCCAAATTATGAAGCCAGGCAGGAAGGAAGGGCCTTAAAAGATCAAAGCACAGAAAGGCCATCAAAGATATGTGGGAGGATGTGTTAAGTTAAGACTATCCACAACTAATAAGGCTAATAAAGAACAGCAGCTATTAGAAGAAAGCTCACAGATGCCCGAGTGTGGCAGCTAGTATCAAATCAGCCAAACTTGTGGAAACTAAAACTAACAATATGGATTACACATCTATTGTATGTAAGACACAAAATGTATTTTCTCCTAATAGCTGTGTCTTTTTATTACTCTTATTCGTTACATAAGTAAAATTAAAAAAATTAGAACAATTATGATCAGTAGATCATGCATATACAAGTGCCTTGAAAAAGTATTCATACATTGTGTTATTTTCCACATTTTTTTCATGTCACATCCACAAACTTAAATGTTTTTGTGAATACGTGATCTACTAAAACAAAGTAGCAAGTATTTGTAAAGCGTGAGGCCGGGTGCCCACGATCCAGAAGTAGCAGCGATTTGAACGCAGCGTTATGTTCGCCGCGTCCATAGTCCTGCCGTATATTGAACGCAGGTGATTCCAAATGTATTCACTGAATCGTGCCGATTCACTGTGTCCAATACATTTTACAGGTGAAATTTCTCTTGCGGAGACTAGTGTCTAGACCGCAAGAGAAATTGACATGCTGGGATCTGGAACAACATGCCACATGTCAGTCTCTGCGGATGATCTGCAAGCGTGACGTATAGTGGGCATGGGATTTCAAGAAATCCCATCCACTATGCTGTAACATCTGGACGATGCACAAGTACACAGTGTTCACTCCGCAGCGTTTACTGATCGTGGGCAAATACCCTAAAGGAAATGATAAATGGTTTTCTAAATATTTTAAAAACAAATCAGAAAATTGTGACGTAAAATTGTATTCAGCGCCCCTTACGATCAAATTTTGACTACAGCAAACTCCGGTAAAATAAGCGTTACACAAGCCATTCTCCAAACTGAAGCCTGTAAACAACTGGGGTGGGATTAAACCCACTGAGCAGCAAGTTCACCAGATAGAAGCAGCGGGTTATGTCATTTGTAAATAGCACAACTTCAACTGTTCAGCTAAGGTTCCTTTAAATGGACCGTGTAGTGGATAGATTAAATATTCCTGCCAGAATGCAGGCTTTACCATGTTATTAGCCATAGGTAAGTGTTCACACTAGGCAGACAGGTCAGGTACCCATCCGATCTGAGATTACCTTGACGTTTGGTGGATGGGCTCACAATTTTTGGCCAAATCTTGTGCTAAGCATCTCATGTGTTTTTTCATAGATTTCACATTATCTATTTGCTAAATATTCCTGCCATTCAGACCAGCCACAAGGCTAATAGAGGTTGTCCTGTCTAAGAAGAAAAGTCTGCAGTCACCCTATGAGACTGCTGAATTGTGACAGTGAGCATTGAGCACGCCTAACTATTCCCGGCCTTCCTGTGCAGGTGGCTGGCTACGGCACCACATGTATGAGATCTGCATACTTTGTGATCACAAGACGACTCAATGTTCTAGCACAGGAGATTCTAGTCGGCATGTGAATGCAGGAATACAAATCTCCTACATGGAGCCACAAGTACCCACCCATCTGCCCAGCGGATACAGGTAAATCGTGACAGCGTGCTAACCAAACACTGTACTCATACGACAGTCTGCGGACACTGAATTCCTAAGGCTATGTGCACATGTTGCAGTTTCGCCTGTGGAATTTTCTGCACAGAATCTGTACCTCTTGGCAGAAAACGCAGGTAAAAATCTGCACGTTTTTTATGCGTTTTTTTGTGCGGATTTGATGCATTTTTGAAGCTAAATAAAAATGTATGATTGAACAAAAAAAGAAAAACCTCCTTTTACATTTGTCCTACCCACACTCCATTACACACAGAGATAGACAGATAGACAAACAGACACAGGTAGATAGATATTGGATAGATAGAACTATAGATAATATCTAGCTATCTATGTATAGATCTATCTCATTCCTTCTATCTATAGATAGATATGGGATAGATAGAAGGAATGAAATAGATGATCTACAGATAGATAGAAGGAATGATATAGTGTGGCGTTGCACCTACTGTTTGTGTTGGGGAACACTCGCTTGGCAGCGGATTAACGTAGTCAGGCAGAGTTTTCTCACAAAAACAGTCTATTTGGTTTATTTATGCAGCAGAAACCACAAAGTCCATTTCATTACATCCATGAATATATCATGACCACCAGTCTGTTCATGCAGCAGATAATCCACTCTGCCGTATATTACAATCTCCTTGTCCGGGGTTACCTTACAGGAGCTCAGCTCCTCACATCGTCTCCTTGTCAGTCCTGTCTTTGACAACACAGAAGCCATCCCAGGTTCTGCAGGTACATGGTCTCACCAGGTGCTTCCAGGAAGTCTCCACTCGCAGGAGCTTCCAACACCGACCATCTGGGTCCATGGTCTCTCCAGGTGCTTCCAGGAAGTCTCCACTCACAGGAGCTTCCAACACAGACCTGAACTCTTCCAGGACCTACAGTACAGACCATTCAGGTCCAAACACTCAACCTGTGACCCACACCCTGGTCACATTATGAAGCTGTAACCAGCCTCACAGGTGGGAGGTGTGTGGCTAGTTCGACCAGCTGAGCTCTTCAAACTAGCCCAGTAAGCCTCCCTCTATAAACTATACAAATATTTGTGGGACTACAGGTCCCAGAACAACAATACTGCAGGCTTACCGCACAGACTTCTTCTGCGACACATACCGGCCATTTACAATCCTGCCGGACTTTGTCTCATCACCACAGTTATACCGACTGCCATGCATTCTTATGGCCTCAATACGCCTCCGTGCATATTCTGAAGAGACAATGCAGCACCCCCTACCCGTAACAGGGGTCACTGCATCACAATAGATAGAAGGAATGAGATAGGTAGATGATCTATAGATGGAAGGAATGAGACAACAGATATATAGATAGATCGATACATAGATAGATCAAGAAACATAGATATAGCTATAGATTTATCTATCTATAGATCTATCTATGGATAGATGTAGATAGATATGGATAGATATATCTATCCATATATCTAACTATCCATATATCCATCTATCTATCGATATGTCTATCTATCGATATATCTATCTATAAATTTATCTATCTATAAATATATCTATAGATATAGCTATAGCTATATCCATATCTATAGATATATCCGCAGATATATCCAAAGACATATCCGTAGATATATCCACCTATAGATGTTTATATGTTTATGTTTAAAGGGAACCTGTCACCTGAATTTGGCGGGACCAGTTTTGGGTCATATGGGTGGGGTTTTCGGGTGTTTGATTCACCCTTTCCTTACCCGCTGGCTGCATGCTGGCCGCAATATTGGATTGAAGTTCATTCTCTGTCCTTCGTAGTACACGCCTGCGCAAGGCAATATTGCTGGCGTGTACTCCGGAGGACAGAGAATGAACTTCAATCCAATATTGCGGCCAGCATGCAGCTAGCGGGTAAGGAAAGGGTGAATCAAACACCCGAAAACCCCGCCCATATGACCCAAAACTGGTCCCTCCAAATTCAGGTGACAGGTTCCCTTTAATTTAGAAAAAAAAAAAAAAAGGGAAAAAATGGTGTGGGCTCACGCACAATTTTCTGGGCCAGAGAGGGAAAGAAGAAGGCCGGGGGGGCCAATATTTGTAGCCTTGGAAGGGGGTAATACCCATGGCCCCTTCCTGGGCTATGAATATCAGCCGGCAGCTGTCTGCATAGCCTTTACTGGCTATTAAATTAGGGGGGCCCCCACAAAAAAAACATTTTTACATCTGTGGGTTTGCTGCGGATTGGCCTGACACAATGGAAGTCAATGGATGCATAAACGCTGCGGTTCTGCACAAGAATTGACATGCTGTGGAAAATAAAATGCTGCTAATCCACACATTTTTTTCCGCAGTATGTGCATTGCGTTTTTGAATTTCCCATTGATTAACATTGTGTGCACAACGCACTGCGGATTTGAGGTAAAAACGCTGTGGAAACGCATCAAAAACCGCAACGTGTGCACATAGCCTAAAACGTTTCTTCTCAGGCTAAGTTCCCACAATGAATATTTGGCGATGTTTTGAAGAAAATCTGCAGCATTTCTGCACTAAATATCAAAGTTCGGTTACTTGCATTTTTTCATTGTGCTTTTGAGTGCATTTTTTACATGCATTTTTACTTCATAATAATAATAATAATAATAATAATAATAATTTTATTTATATAGCGCCAACATATTCCGCAGCGCTTTACTCCATTCTTTTAGCTGTGGTTTATGGTTTGTCAGGTTTTAAATAAACCTACAATTTTTTTAGAAACTTCCTGTTGCTTAGCTTTAATAAAATTTTGATAATGTCATGTGCATTTTTAGCACATTTATACTGCAGAAATGCATTCAAAATACATGTTTTCTACCTGCAGAATTTACTCATCTCATTCACACCCAAGAAGAAAATCCACAAATGAACAAGTATTTATCACAAGATAACGGACATGTTGTGGATTTCACTCACATAACACAGCTCAGTTTACTCTGCGTAAAAAGAAGCACAGTGGCAAGAGATCTCCATAAATCCCATCCACTTGGTGGAACTGCAAGACACAGTATCAGAAATTGACCCAGTACTCATCATGGGTGTTTCACTTTAAAGGTCACCCCTTTAATATCTAATATTTAAGATTTACTAATCTAAAGGCATCCAAACTTGCATAAAAATCGGAATAATGCCCACTGTGCACAGCCCTTTATCGATCTGTATCCCAAAATGCTTCAGGTTGGGGCCACAAGGAGACAGTTATCCCACGGCAGGACTTCTCTGAAAAGGCGTGCGACAAAAAAAAATGTGGGCAACGTGTCAGCAATTTGCATTGAACGACTATTTAAGAGCTCAGATTCTGCTTGTAATAAAACAGCTAACGTTTTGTGACTGCACTGAAGTCTATGACAAGGGACTTGTGACAGAAAATCTAACTCATTTAGAAACACTTCCAACTCTGCCTCCGGTCACAATGCGACACTGTCACGTAGCCTTAAGATCAAGAACGAGGAGACCAAATGCAGGTGACTTTCAGAGTAACACCTTTCCTGCCAAAATCTTATAGCACCGAATGGTGGGAGGGGTTACCTATCATCATGGGCAGAGAGCCTACATAACGGAATCTGCTTTGTGGTAGTTGGAGCTGCAAGTATTAATGCTTAGAAATTAAGTAATTTTCAGGACAATTGTGCCCCCAAGTGGCCAGCCCACCAAATGCAATGTGTGGGTCTGGATATTGGCTAGTTTGTTAGTAAATGCACCCCTAGGCTCACAGAATAAGGAACACAATATTTCAGAATATCTTTTTTTTTTGTTAATTGGTTGATGCCTTCACAGCAGTATCAGGGAAAACATTCATCAAGCACTTTTTAGAGAAATGTCTATATATATTATATTATGTGCAAACCGCGAGGGGGAGGGGGATATTGGATGAGGTCATATAGAGCTGCACTTCACATAAAACATGAAAAGTTACATTGGAACATTTGTAGTTTCTTGCTGTATTGTTAAAAGGAAAGCTTCCACTAAAACCTAATTTAGGGAAACACAAAAACCTGGCATCTCAAGAAATGCTATTTACTTATATTACTTCTATAGCACCATTAATTCCACAGCACTTTACAGACATTATATTTACCTGCAAATGTAGGGTTAATCATGAGTTAAAGCTGGCGGCTTCATGGAGGACATAAGACTATTTTCTCCAGGTACCTGTATCAGTACAATATGATGCAGACTGACCCAATATGTGCAGATATAGAGCGGTTTCTGAAGGGACAGGTTCCTCACAGGACAATAGTGTAGAACAGAGCAGTGAATAAGACACGTCCCGCAGAGAGTCCTGTAACCATGCCCCCTTACAAATAAGCAGCAAAGAAAAAAAAAAAGGACGTTAACTGCATAAGTGTATGACGAAAAAAGGGAACAATACTCCAGGGAGCAGCAGAAAAACTGGTTCTTTTGAGCCTTTGACAGGTCTTCTTAATGGGAATGTCACCATGGGATAGAAATACAGGGAATAGAAGCGCTAGTGAAGGACAGCGCAGACTCCTCTACAGGGCCAGGCCCAATGTCATTTATTTATTTTACACACATATATAGCGCCATTAATTCCACAACGCTTTACAGACATTATCTGCCTATTTAAAGCAATTTGACCAGTGTGGCTGTACATTTCTCATGTATATAGTCACTGGCGTTCCAGTACCCCTGCATCCTAGATGGCCCCACAGGGGCACAGGGAGCATAGGCGGGTGGGAAGCACACATGCACAGCACAGGAGACGCAGGTGAAGGGTGGGTCAGACAGGTCACTGTTTCTCATGACGTTTCAGCGCTACTTAGGATGCAGGACAGAAACGCCGATCGCAGCGGACGAGGCATCAGAAGGCGAAAACAAGGCAACAGACAGGGTCCGTACATGATAAATGTAAAGTCACTTTCCAAAGCCAATGTGGAGGGTTACTAAGTATATTTGGACATTATATACTCCAAATATACAGTGACTTGAAAGTTTCCATACCCTGTGAAAATTTCCACATTTTTCATGTTACACGCACAAACTTAATTTTTTTTTATGTGATAAACCAACACAAAGGATAAAGTATTTGTGAAGTGTAAAGGAAATGATACATGGTTTTCGAAATATTTTGAAAACGTAAATCCGAAAAATGCGACGTGTATTTAAATTCAGCCCCTGTGAATACTTTGTAGGACCACCTTTTGTTGCAATTACTGCTGAATGTCTTTTGGGGTATGTCTATCAGCTTTGCACATAGAGGGTGATATTTTTGCCCATTCTTCTTGGCAATCTACCTCTAGTCCAGTGAGATTGGAAGGAGACATCTGTGAACAGCAATATTCTAGTCTTGCCACAGATGCTCAATGAGATTTAGGTCTGGACTGTAACTGGGCCGTTCACACACGAATATGCTTTCATCTAAACCATTCCATTGTAGCTATGCCTAGTATGTTTGGGGTTGTTGTCCTGCTGAAGTGTAAACTTACATCCCAGTCTCAAGTCTTTTACAGCCTCTATTCCCCTATTCATCTTCCTATCAAATCTTACCAGATTCCCTGTCCCTGCTAAAGAAAAGCATCATCACAGTATGATGTTGCCACCATTATGTTTGACGGTGGGTATGGTTTTCTCAGAATAATGTGCAGTGTTATTTTATTCCGCCACACAGCAATTTGTACTTCGTCCAAAAAGTTCTACTCTAGTCTTATCTGACCAGAGCATCTTCTTATACTACATGCTAGCCGAGTCCACTACATGACTTTTTGCAAACTGCAAACAGGACTTTATACGGCTTAGGCCGGAGTCACACTTGCGAGTGCAATGTGAGAAACTCGCGCATCAATACCCAGCACTGCTGCCAGCTCTTGGGACCAGAGTGTGCGGCTGCATGTATTTCTATGCAGCTGAACGCTCCAGTCATGAGTGCCGGGTATTGATGCGTGTTTCTTGCATTGCACTTGCAAGTGTGACCCCGGCCTTACTCTTGCCACATTTGCATAAAGGCCAAGATTGTGGAATATACTAATCGTTACCTGTGGACATATTCCCCCACCTGAGCTTTGGATCTCTGCAGCTCCTCCAGAGTGACCATGGGCCGCTTGTCTAATTAGTGTTCTCCTTGCTTCGGATGTTAATTGTATAATTTATAATGTATAATTTCCTTTTCACTGCACAAATACTTGAAATTTGAGAGTGTAACATGCAAAAATTCAAGGGGTATGAATACTTTTTCAAGGCACTGAATCTATGCATGCACCAATAACTAGGAAATAGAAAATGAATTAGTTTAAAACACCCATATCTCTATGTAGACAGGTCAGAAATGCTAGCATTTATTCTGGAATTAGTCATAAAAGCAGATGTGAGGACAGTATGGTGAGGGATACATGGAGACAGGTCTCACGTGCTGGAGCAGCAGTACCGCCACCTAGTGGAATACAGAGGTAATGACAATACAGTATCCTGTATCCGCTCACAAACATTGAGGCTTCACTGAGGAGTCAGAGCCCAGAAGTGATCATTGGCTCAACAGACCTTTCCTTGGCTGCATCAATATCCAATAAGAAAAAAAAACTAAAGAAATTAACTGGAATATAAGTTGGTATGCCTGCAACATGTAGGTGCATGTTCACATGGCCACTGAACTGACAAAACCTAAGCTAAAAACAAAGTGAGCAAATTTTGTTTAATTAAAATTACGTTAACCAGGTACCCCATGTTATTTTCATGCACTATTGCTATTTATTTACTGCAGGGTATTTGCTAACTTTTTTATCTTGGGTTTAGTCAATAACCAATTTAGCAACATCACTGCCTCTGCCACTGACTGATTATTTTATAGGAAACCTGTCAGATCCCATAAGTGTTCAGGGTCACTAGTATAGAAGTACATGTGCCAAACCCAGAATCAGAATGACTTTTACGCGGTAGAGTAATGCTGCTCCGACAAGGAGCCTCCTCCCCAGAATGAGCCTTCCTGGGCGTAGCTGACAGCCTCCATTCACTGCTGTCCTACTATAATGGGGACCGAATCGAGGCCGTTGATCAAACCAAAGAAGGAGTGAGATCCATGACAGGACTGAAACACTGTACATTACAACTTTACCTATAAACCATAGCTGGCCAGTTGTTGATGTTGCAGATTTTCTGCATCACTTCTCCTATTAAGTAAATTCAATTACCGTATATACTCGAGTATAAGCCGAGATTTTCAGCCCATTTTTTTGGGCTGAAAGCCCCCCTCTCGGCTTATACTCGAGTCATACCCGGGGGTCGGCGGGGACTGTCTAGTTATACTCACCTACTCCCGGGCATGGTCCCTGCAGTCCCATAGAGGTGGAGCCGCATATTCATGACTGCAATGAGCGGTAACGGTGACCGCTCAATACAGGAAGAAGATGCAGTGGTGGAAGAAGCAGGGACCGCGCCAGGAGCAGGTAAGTATACGGGGAGGGGAGCGCTGCATGATATTTACCGCTCCTCGTTCCGGTGCGGCTCAGTCATCAGCGTCCTCTGGCTGTGATGCTCAGGTCAGAGGGCGCGGTGACGTAGTCAGTGCGCGCCCTCTGCTGAGCGTCAGTGCTGGAGACGGAGCCGCACGAGGAGCAGGTAAATATTGAAAGCGCCGGCGTCCTGAGCGAAGAGAGGCGAGTATGTGATTTTTTTTTTTTTATTGCAGCAGCAGCATTATATATTGCACAGCTTTATATGGAGCATCTATGGGGCCATAATGAATGGTGCAGAGCATGATATATGGCACAGCTTTCTATGGAGCATCTATGGGGCCATAATGAAAGGTGCAGAGCATTATATATTGCACAGCTTTATATGGAGCATCTATGGGGCCATAATGAACGGTGCAGAGCATTATATATGGCACAGCTTTCTATGGAGCATCTATGGGGCCATAATGAATGGTGCAGAGCATTATATATGGCACAGCTTTCTATGGAGCATCTATGGGGCCATAAAGAACGGTGCAGAGCATTACATATGGCACAGCTTTATATGGAGCATCTATGGGGCCATAATGAATGGTGATGAGCATTATATATGGCACAGCTTTATATGGAGCATCTATGGGGCAATAATGAACATATGGAGCATCTATGGGGCAATAATGAACGGTACAGAGCATTATATATGGCACAGCTTTATATGGAGCATCTATGGGGCAATAATGAACGGTGCAGAGCATTATATATGGCACAGCTTTATATGGAGCATCTATGGGGCCATAATGAACGGTGCAGAGCATTATATATGGCACAGCTTTATATGGAGCATCTATGGGGCAATAATGAACGGTGCAGAGCATTATATATGGCACAGCTTTATATGGAGCATCTATGGGGCCATAATGAACGGTGCAGAGCATTATATATGGCACAGCTTTATATGGAGCATCTATGGGGCAATAATGAACGGTATATGGAGCATCTATTTTTATTTTTGAAATTCACCTGTAGCTGCTGCATTTCCCACCCTAGGCTTTTACTTGAGTCAATAAGTTTTCCCAGTTTTTTGTGGCAAAGTTAGGGGGGGGGGGTCGGCTTATACTCGAGTATATACTGTACTTGCGAGTTATTACTATTTTTTTTTAACGTGTTTTTATTGTGGTTTTGATGATTTTTTTTAGGTCTCGTTGTTCTGTCACATTTTAAATAAAGCTGCTTTGTTCTTGATACTTCCTGGTATTTGGCATTGACAGAACTTTATCAATCTAGTCATGTGCGGGTTACGTGTGTATTCCATTGCGGAAAGCCACTAAAACCGCTTGTCTGTTTATTTGAGGATTTTCCACATCTACCGGAATGGAATGGACCCGTTGCAGACTTGAAATACCACCGCAGGTCAGTTAATGTTGTGTAAAAAGCACTGTAAGCAGGAAATTTCTATAAACCCCATCCAGTTTGCTGGAACTAAGATGCTGCGTTTTTGACAGAGCAAAAATACATGAAAAATGAAAGGCAGAAATACTGGCACTGCTAACACACCCTCCAGGAATGCATACAGGTAAACATTAATGTTGGAATACCAATACAGCGGTGCGTCAGCTTGAGATAACTGTACAAATTCATGAGCAAAAAAAGCCCGAAAAGCTCAATGAGAGCGGTACTCACCACTGGGGGGCATCATTTTATTGTGGTCTAAAAAAGCGTAGTATACGCAAAACAGCTGTCACTTACTCATCCGTGTCTCCTCCCTCGTGGAACAACCACAATTAAGTGCTGCTTTACTCACCCACCAGACGCAAGCGCCACTTATTTAGCTTTTCTGCACACAGTCAAAATCTCACCAAAAGCTTATTATGGCTCTAAAGAAACTGGAAGTCAAGTTAACATTTTGAGCATTTTCTCATTTTCATCAAACCATTTCTGAACAAGTTCTTGAGAGCAGTAGATCGTCCTGCTGACAAGACTGCCTCCAGTAGAGAACTTAAATCAACAAAATTTACACAGGACCTTTTTATTTAAGAAACTTATACAAATTATATGGACTGTAATTTATCATTTTACAATACATCTGATGTCTTCATATCAAAATTATGGGTTTGAATTAGGAATCACTTATCAATTTATTATGGTTTTCCAATGTTTCTTTTATAACATTGTAGGTCCGTTTTTTTTTTTTGATAACCTGTCCAGGAAAAAGAAAAAAAGGTAAAGTTGGCAATCGTGGTGCATATATTCATATTGTCTTTACAAGGGGACAAAGGGTCCAGAAGATGCTGGCATAGCTCTCTCTTGAGCGCTTTTTTATTACGTTTTTGATTGATGGCAGATTTTGTGTTTGTTTTTTCAGTGCTCCTAGCACTTTAACCACCAGCATTTAGCGACCAGGCAGAGGGAAGAAAGCCCCTTTGCTGTTGGATCGGAGACCCTGCAATGTCATCACAGAGTCCAAATCGTTGCCATAATGACCCGATTGTCATGACGCCATCCGGTCACCAGGCACCGTATTGTATACATCATTATTACTATTGTTATTGTTTTGGAAACCATATTTTTACAATTTTTTTTTTTTTTTGCTTATTCCCACTATGGTACTTTCAATTTCTGCAGTCTGATCACAGATATAAGGTATAGCAATGCAGGAGCATTGCTATACCTTATAACCTGTCAGTCCTGCAGACACAAGTTAGTTAGATAGATCATGCACTGTGTATGATCTAAATACCGTATTTATATATATAATTTGTACACAAATATTTTGGAAAAAAGAAAAAGCAAATAAATGAGGTGGGCGACATGAAAAAAGCTCCATGTTCCCATCCAGAGCCCACGGTAAACTAAAATGGTGTCTACGAGTCAGTTGTAAAAGGTTTGGATGAAAAGAGTAAGGACTAGTCAGTTGTCCAAAGAGCAAGGTCCACGACAAATTGAAATTTTCCATCCTCAATGCTATTGGAAAGTCAGCGGGCATACCGCTTTGTCCAGTGTTTCTCAACTCCAGTCCTCGGGACCCACACAACAGGTCAGGTTTTCAGGATTTCCTTAGTATTGCACAGGTGATAATTTCATCACCTGCTCAAGCACTAATTCCATCACCTGTGCAATACTAAAGAAAGCCTGAAAACATTACCTGTTGGTGGGTCTTCAGGACTGGAGTTGAGAAACACTGGTCCAGGGGATGAACTGGGGTTTTAAGAAGTATATTCGTAGAGATTTCCTGCTTGACGAGGCCAATGGTTTGCTCCCTGATGAGAACTTGACACTATTTGGTATTTTGTACACATATTTGGTAACAGCGAGTCAAGAACGACCCAACCTACAAAAATGTGTCAAGTTAGTTTACCACTTTTAGGCTATGTGCACATGTTGGGGTGCAGAATTTTCCGCACAAAATCTGCATCTCCCGGCAGAAAACGCAGGTGCAGATTTGCCGCGGATTTTGTGCGTTTTTGTTGCAGAATTGATGCGGATTTTCTGCGTTTTTTACCCCTGCGGATTTCTATTATGGAAGGGGTCAGAAACGCTGCAGTTCCGCACAAAAGAAGTAGCAAGCTACTTCTTTTGATCCTCAGCGGATTTCATGCGGATTTTTCCACACCATTAGCACAGCATTTTTTTTTCTATTGATTTACATTGTACTGTAAATCACTTTGCGGAACTGCAGCGTTAACTGCTCGGAAAAATCCACGGCGGATCCGCACTAAATCCGCATCGTGTGCACACAGCCATAGTGAATGCTGTAAAAAAGTAAATGGAAGACGAGGCAAAATAAAAAATGCTTTATTGTCACCAAAAAGAGGGAAATAACGCGATCAAAACGACAAATGTAAATAAAAATAGGTTGCTTAGAAAGTCATCTTACCTTGTAAAACAACAAGCCACCAAACAGCTCGATCAGCCGAAAAATAAAAAAAGTTATAGCTCTCAGAATAAAGCGATGCAAATTTTTATTCTATAAAATAGTTTATTGCGTAAAAAAGCCAAAAACAATATTAATGGGGTATCGCTGCAATAGTACTGACCAGAAGAATAAAGCTGCCTTATCAATTTTATAATACGCAGAACAGCATAAAAAAAAAAAATTAAACAAAAAACAACAGGAATTGTTTTATTCTGTAGAGATCAAAAATGTCATGAGCCCGAAAATGGTACCAGTAATGTCCCGCAAAAAATAAACCCTTGCATGACTGTCAGCCGGATTATGGAAAAATGAAAGCTCTCAAAATATGGGGATGCAAAATAGTTTTTGAAAAAAAAAAAAAAAAAAGTGTTTTTAGTGTGTGATAGCAGCCATACATAAAAACCTGATATAAATCCGATATCTCTGTAATCACACCAACTCGAAGAATAACGTCGGCTAATTGCTAATATATCGCACGAGGTAAGGCGTGAAAGATAAATAAAACCAATTCTTGACCTGCTGTTGATTTGTTCATTCTGCTTCCCAAATATAGTAAGGAATGGCTCACATTTATCCTGCGCTCTGCGAGGTTACACCGGGGTTTCCGTGTAAATCTCTGAAATATGGAATTCAGATGGAACCACAGGCAGAAGATTCCCTAAAATGAGGCAGATGAAGGCACTGTGGACACAGTCTGGCATGTGATCTGGCGCTGTAAGTCTTTATCAGGAGTGCATAAGTCGACCACAGTCTTGTGCACTTCTGAAAAAAAAAAAAAAAAAAAGGATACTGCTGAACAGGGACCAGACAGTAGGGCGCCAGATAACTGTGATCCCAAAGGTTATGTAAAATGTGCCCAATAAAAGCTTCAACTCAATCCACAAAAAAAGCAAGTCCTCACTCAGGATAGTCATCTGTACTTTACGGAAATATAGGGGTCTTCTACATTACTGGCAGAACAAAGACTCAGGAAAAGCTAAATGGCTAGAAGTACTGTACAGCCACATCAGGGGACTTTCCACATTCAGTAGAAATTGTGGAACAGATTTTGGTGCCATTTTTACCAATTGTCCAGCGTGAAAATGTAAAATCTGGGGCGAAAACAAAATTTTGATGGTAAAAATTATTTTTTTTCTTCATTGGTATAAAATTCTGTGACCCACCTAATTTTTTCCTATTAGCCCTAAGAACAATTAAAAACTAAAACAACATTTAGTGGTAAAAACTTAATTTTCCGTCTTCACCGTCCAATGGTATAAAATTATATGAGGCAAATGTGGTGTCAATATGATCACTGCACTCCTAGGTGAATTCATTGAGAAGTGTAGTTCGTAAAATAGGGTCTCTTAGGGGGGTTCTGCCAATGTGACATGGCAACCTGAAACTAGTCCAGCAAAATGTGAACGCCAATATGGCGCTTCTTCCCTTCTGAGCTTTGCACTGTTCCTCAAAAGTACATATATTGCATAGTCAGGAGAAATTGCACAACAAATTGTGGGATCCATTTTCTCCTGCTATCCTTGTGAAAATAAATTAGAAGTTAAAATTACATTTTTGAGGTAATTTATTTTTTTTTTTTCTTCACGGCTCTACGTTATAAGCTTCTGTGAAGCAGCCGGGGGTTCAAGGTGCTCACCACACATCTAGATAAGTTTCCTGAGTGGTCTACTTTCCAAAATGGGGATACTTGAGGGGGATTTCCATTGTTAAAGCACGTCAGGGGCTCTCCAAATGCGACATGGCATCCGCTAATTAGTCCAGCAAATTTTGTGTTCAAAAAGTGCCCAAACATTAGTTTTCCCTCACATATGGGGTATCAGTATTCTCAGGAGAAATTGCAAAACACATTTTGGGGTTCATTTTGTCCTGTTCCCCTAGCAAAAAAAAAAAAAAAACTTGGGGTCTAAAGTAAAATTTTTGTAAAAGATAAATGTTTATATTTTTGTTCCACACTACAAAAATTCCTGAGAATCACCTGAAGGGTTAATGAACTTCTTCAATGTGGTTTTGAGCACCTTGAGGGGTGCAGTTTTTAGAATGGTGTCATTTTGTGGTATTTTCTGTCCTATAGGCAAAGTCACTTCAAATATGAGATGATCCCTAAAAAAAAAAAAAAAATTGTTTTGCAAATTTTGTTGTAAAAAATAAGAAATCGCTGGTCAACTTTTAACCCTTATAACTTCCTAACAAAAAAAAAGTTTCAAGAATTGTGCTGATGTCAAGTCGACATGTGGGAAATGTTTATTAAAAATTTTGTGCGATATAAGTTCCTGATTTAAGGGCATAAAAATTTAAAGTTTGAAAATTGCAAAATTGGTGCCAAATTTCCATCTTTTTCACAAACAAGTCATATCAAACAAATTTTACCGCCATCATGAAATACTATCGTATATACTCGAGTATAAGCCGAGATTTTCAGCCCAAATTTTTGGGCTGAAAGTGCCCCCTCGGCTTATACTCGAGTCATGATCGGTGGTGGGGTCGGCGGGTGAGCACTGTCATATACTCACCTAGTTCCGGCGATCCTGTCGCCCCCCCTGCACGTCACACTGTCTTCAGTGCCGCAGCCTCTTCCCCTGAGCGGTCACGTGGGACCGCTCATTAGAGAAATGAATAGGCTGCTCCACCTCCCATAGGGGCGGAGCCGCCTATTCATTTCTCTAATGAAGCGGTGCCGGTGACCGCTGATAGAGAAAGAGGCTGCGGCACCGAAGACAGGCAGGGGGAAGGAGCGGGACGCCGGGAGCAGGTAAGTATGTCATATTCACCTGTCCTCGTTCCACACGCCGGGCGTCGCGCCATCTTCCCGGCGTCTCTCTGCACTGACTGTTCAGGTCAGAGGGCGCGATGACGCATATAGTGAGCGCCGCCTTCTGCCTGATCAGTCAGTGCAGAGAGACGCCGGGAAGATGGCGCCGAGGAGCTGCAAGCAAGACAGGTGAGTATGTGTTTTTTGGTTTTTTTTTTTGCAGCAGCAGCACAGATTTATGTGGAGCATCTATGGGGCAACGGTGCAGAGCCCTATATGGAGCCCTATATGGCAGAGCTATGGGGCAACGGTGCAGAGCACTATATATATGGCACAGCTATGGGGCAACGGTGCAGAGCATTATATGGCACAGCTATGGGGCAACGGTGCAGAGCACTATATGGCACAGCTATGGGGCAACGGTGCAGAGCACTATATGGCAGAGCTATGGGGCAACGGTGCAGAGCACTATATGGCAGAGCTATGGGGCAGAGCACTATATGGCAGAGCTATGGGGCAACGGTGCAGAGCACTATATGGCACAGCTACGGGGCAACGGTGCAGAGCACTATATGGCACAGCTATGGGGCAACGGTGCAGAGCACTATATGGCACAGCTATGGGGCAACGGTGCAGAACACTATATGGCAGAGCTATGGGGCAACGGTGCAGAGCACTATATGGCACAGCTATGGGGCAACGGTGCAGAGCATTATATATATATGGCACAGCTATCTATGGGGCAACGGTGCAGAGCATTGTATATATGGCACAGCTTTATGTGGAGCATCTATGGGGCCATAATGAACGGTGCAGAGCATTATATATGGCACAGCTTTATGTGGAGCATCTATGGGGCCATAATGAATGGTATGGAGCATCTATTTCTAATTTTGAAATTCACCGGTAGCTGCTGCATTTTCCACCCTAGGCTTATACTCGAGTCAATAAGTTTTCCCAGTTTTTTGTGGCAAAATTAGGGGGGTCGGCTTATACTCGGGTCAGCTTATACTCGAGTATATACGGTATATGCAATTAAAAAGAAAATCTCAGAATCAGTGGGATCCGTTGAAGCGTTCCAGAGTTATTTCATCAAAGCGACACTGGTCAGAATGGTAGGTCAGTTTCAGCACTTCGTGAACAAGGTAAAGAAAAAAAAAAAAAAAAACAACAATATGAGAGATTAGTTTTTAGCACCATCTCCTCATCTTCCTTAGTGGCTGCACTGATGTTAATGTGATGTCACGACAACAGACTATACAGCCAATACATTGTGAGTGCACTTGTCTTGTCATCATTCCCTGGCACTGTCAGCGCACATGCAGAGCCAATCATAGTGCCGAGGAGCGATAAAGGTGCAATCAGCTCCCTGCTTTGCCTCAATGACGAGAAGCCGCAAGAAGAAAACAAAAGGGTTTTCCCACCAACAAACATTTTAATCAATAGACCTTGGAATAATAATAATTTCCACAACTGGCAAGACAAAGATACAAGTTTATTCAGTATACATATGCGGTGGTGTAGTACAACCAAATGGCAATACATTTATCCACCAATTGTTAAAGGTGGTGTCCCGGTCTTTACAATAAATGTACCTAAGCACTAAGAGACAGGTAATTGCAGCTGACCTGCCTGTTGTGCGCGGCACCATTCTTCCCCGGCTCCAGCTGGAGTTTCCACTGCCTCTGCTAACGCGACGTGGCAGGTTTCATTCTGACTGACAGCCGGCTCCATCAGTTTGGCACAGGGGATCTGGCTGTCAATCACAATGATTCTGGAAGTACCGCCCCATCGACAGAGAGGAGCAGAAAAGAAGCCTCTGCTCTGTAGACGTGACGCCAGCAGAGGCTTCTGGAATCCCCCAGCAGAAGCGGTGTCGGTCAAGAATGGAGCCGTGCACAACACCCAGGTAAGCTGAATTACCAGCCTGGTAAGTACTTAGGTACATTTTTTGTAAATCCTGGACATCCCTTTTAAAAAGGAACATGTGCCTAAAATAGATAAAACACACAAGATTCAGGGGATCAAATTGTCCGAGGGTGTCTTCCAATCAGCTGCAGGGAAACTGCTTAGGCACAGTTCTCCAGTATGTGTAACAAAGTTTGTTCCAGTGACTGTTCTAAGTGGGGTACTTAATAATATCAGTAGTATAGCCCCAAATTCGGTAAGATGGGAGCTGTTATAAGGTATAGCAATACAAGGGTCAGTGCTGCAGACACATGTTAGTTTGATCATGCACTGTGCATGATCTAATTTTCTAGTGCCTGGTGACCTGGATGTAGTCATGATGACCTGGATGTAGTCATGATGACATCAGGTCACATGGCAACAATCGGGACCAGCAATGACGTTGTGGCCTCTCCGATCCAAAGACAGGGGGGCTTTCTTCTCTCTGTGACCCTTGCTAAATGCTGTGATCGAGTTCGATCACAGCATTTAGGGGGTTAAAGTGACAGGAGTGGTGCAGAATCGGTCCTGGCACCGAGAGTCAGGTGTCCGCTGTCAGTAACAGCTGACATCCGGTGGCGCACATCCCCATGTGCGCAGGCGATCACCATGACGTACAGCCCCATGTGCGCAGGCGATCACCATGACGTACAGCCCCATGTGCACAGGCGATCACCATGAAGTACATGTACTGCATCGGTCAGGAAGGCCTTCCTAATCATGACGTACATGTACTACAAAAGTTGGGAAGGGGATAAACAAGTTAAGTTATATCCAAAGTTGAATCAAGAGAGGAAAAAATGGTTAGTGCAAGAGGAAAACGATGTGGAAGGAAAAGTTAGGAAAGGTAGAAGAGAAGGGTAAGGAGAGAAAATGGCAAAGGGGAAGGTTGGATCAAATAAACGTTAAGAGTATGCACAGGGGACAAGATCATCCTCATTGAAACAATATAACAAAACAGTTTTTAATTTGCTTTGTTAAATATGTACCGTATATACTCGAGTACAAGCCGACCCGAGTATAAGCCGAGACCCCTAATTATGATACAAAAAACTGGGAAAACTTATTGACTCGAGTATAAGCCTAGGGAGGGAAATGCAGAAGCCACTGGTAAATTTCAAAAATGAAAATAGATACCAATAAAAGTAAAATTGATTGAGACATCAGTAGGTTAAATGTTTTTGAATATCCATATTGAACCAGGAGCCCCATATAATGCTCCATACAGTTCAAGATGGGCCCCATAAGATGCTCCATACAAAATACACCCCATATAATGCTCCATAAAGTTAAAAGTTTAAGTTAACATTGCTCAAAACTAGCTACTGTATTTTTCAGACCATAAGACACATCTAGGTTTTATAGGAGTAAATTAGAAAAAAAATTGAAGCAAAAATGCGGTCAATTC
The DNA here is from genome assembly GCF_051348905.1 of Ranitomeya variabilis. NCBI lineage: Eukaryota > Metazoa > Chordata > Amphibia > Anura > Dendrobatidae > Ranitomeya > Ranitomeya variabilis. The sequence goes on along the minus strand of NC_135235.1, from coordinate 378,470,036 downwards.
TGTACTAGTATCCCCTATCCTGGTGTATATATTTCTCCCCAATCCAGATATGCATGGCCACACCCTCATCCCCTTCCTGCTATGCATGGCCTCCTCATCTCCATCCTGGTATGCATGGCCACCCTCATCCCCAATCCAGGTATGCATGGCCTCCCTCATCCCCATCCCGCCGCCACGATATTTGTACAAGGCACACCCCCATATTCCCCAAAAAAATTTGGGAAAAAAGCGTGTATTACAGTCCAAAAAAATACGGTATATTAAAATCCATTTTAGTTTTCATAATTGAAGAAAAAAAAAAAAAAAAGGATAGAAGAAAACAGGAGCTGACATGTGCCCGCAATAGGCGTGGGCGGAATCGCGATCCACCCGCACATATTGACTAGTTAAATGCCGTTGTCAAACAGACAGCGGCATTCAGCACGCGCTTCCAGCCATCAAGGCATTCATTGAGGAATGTCTTTTTTTTTTTTTTTTAATTAAGGACACAGATCTAAATCACCCACACAAGTCTATGGGTCTGTGAAAATCCTCTACATTGGATAGATCAGGTACAATAAGTGTGCGACCTGTGATAACATTGCAATGTATCGGAGAAGCTAAAAAGAGAAAAAAGCTAGCTCACCATTTCCAGCAGAGCACGGAACCCGATCCTGACAAGATGCAGATTAGTGGGGGAAAAAATAAAAAATAAAAATGTTCCAGCTACAAATGAATAAAATGAAAAACTTTAATGAAAACATTAAAAACACAATAGAACAATGCTCCATGCAGACAACACCATAATCCTAGTGAGTAAAGCTACGCGTTTCGACCGGAAAGGTCTTTGTCAAAGCTCGACACTGATGAAACTTGAACCATTTTTTTTAGCACATGAGAAGTCTGAATGAGGCCTTAATGTAAATAAATGCACCAAAAACTTTCTCAATGCCCAAAACCAAAGCAGAAACACAAAACACCCAATCATTTTACATATGACCAAGTACACAGCAACTGGAGCAAAAACAGGAAGTGGTCAAAGTCTGTTTGTGGAAATGTTATGTGACACTACCCACCATAATGTTTGGTCATAGCAACCCTACAATTAGCTTACACCCACACCATCCAAGCTTAGACTACAAATATTACGTAATTTCCACTGCTAAAAAACATGTACTGTGAAAGCTAAGTTTTTCCTATTGCTTGGTTTTTCTCTTTATGAAGAACTCTATTTAGGCTACTGGTATATTAATATTATTCTTCAATGTACTAAATGTAATCTTGATCCGGATTTTGAGTAAAAGCCAGGAGAGGTAAATGAAAGAAAATATATTATTATTATTGTTCTGTTAATACTAATTCCATTCTATTACCATAGTAATGGCTTAAAAGCTATACTTACAGTACAATAAATGGTGCTAGAGTTCAAGTCCTCTTTCTATCTGAAGAGGCAATATACATAGAAGATGAACGGTGTCAATCAAAATTACAACTCATCCTGCAAAATACAAGCTCTCGTAAGCTATGTCGGCGAAGAGAATAAAATAGTTATGGCTCTTGGAAGTAGGGTAGGAAAACAAAGGCAAAAATACAGAAAGAAGGGTGGTGGGAGTGGGGGAGGTGGGGAAAGAAGGGAGTAAACAAGTTCAATCCACAGGAGCATTGGAAGGTACAGGAGTATCAGCCAGCATCTTTGTGAGCTCTTTTTATAGGGTTCAAAGCCATATCTTTCTGCTATAAAACTTAGCTCTCCTCAAAGAATTTTAGTGTAAAACTATGGCTAAGGCTTCTTTCACACTAGCGTCGGGCTCGGCCCGTCGCCGTGCGTCGGGCCGAGGTCCCCGACGCTAGCGTTGTCCCCGCCGCACAACGGGTGCAGCGGATGCATTTTTCCAGCGCATCCGCTGCCCCATTGTGAGGTGCGGGGAAGTGCGGGGAGGTGGGGGCGGAGTTCCGGCGGAGTTCTGGCCGCGCATGCGCGGTCGGAAAAAGCGGACCGTCGTGAGCAAAAAACGTTACATGTAGCGTTTTTTGCTCCCGACGGTCCGCCACTGCACGACGCATTCGTCGCACGACGGGTAGCAATCTGTCACAATGCGTCGCTTCATGTTAATCAATGGCGAAAAAACGCATCCTGCAAACACTTTTGCAGGATGCGTTTTTTCGGCAAAACGACGCTTTGTGACGGAATGCAGTTAACGCTAGTGTGAAAGTAGCCTAAGTGTCTACATCTGCCCTTAAAGGGGTTGTCCACTTCAGGACACAATTACATATATTTGGAGCTTAAAGTCATTTTTGAAAGTTGGTTTCATTAAAACTTTTTCTCTGCTTGATTTACAGATTTTTTTTTGTTTCTCTGCACATTTAACTCATTAATCAGCAGAGAAGAGGTATAAAAAAAAAGCGACAAGAGGTAGAAACTTTCCTATTGGACAGTTAGAACAAGCTCACTGACGGATTCTCAGCTAACTCATTCTGCAGCCAGCAATTGACAATAGGAGAGGGAGGCACTAGAAGACAATACAAAAAGTGTAATGAAGGACAACTTACGTGATTTTTTTTTTGCCAAAAATACATGCATTTAAGCAAGAAAAATGGTGTCCCTGAGGAGATAGGAAGCTGCCACCTGATTGCTGTGAAGCGTTTAAATTCTCAGAGTCCACTATTTTGTAGTTGGAAATCCCATATATTTGACTTAATGCACTGAACTTGATGAAATCTATGTAAGAATCAGTATGTTTACACATGAAAATTTGTGGATTTTTCAAGCTTTTGGTGCTGGGAAAAAATTGCACAAACATGGCATTAGCAAGGTGTAATTTGACAAAGTACCAGTAGTTATACAAGGATTGTTAAGATGGGGTGTGAAACATTTTGGTAACAACATATTACTGCCACAGAATTGCTCCATTTGGGATCTCCATTCTTGTAGCGAATAGAGTCAGAAGAAAAGCAAACAATTAATAGACAATGCAAAGTGCAGATTGAACAACAGAATAGAGAGTGAGGTGGTGGGTGCCTGCCTAAAAAATAAAAAGGAAACACTGTGCAAAGTGAAAAAAAAAACAAAAAAAAACTATAAATTGAACCTGGAATGTTTAGTGCTGAGTATTTACAGTCCTCAGGTTTAGTGCCCAGGGTTGATTTCAGAATCGCCCAATCAATTAAGTTTTTTTGGTCGCGCGACATTGCATTAAAGTGCAATAACATGCATCTGCACCAAAGTGGTATAATTAAGAATGCCAGCTCGGCGCATAAAAAAATAAGCCCTCACCCGACCCCAGATCCCCAAAAATGGAGATGCTACGGGTCCGGGAAAATTGCACTTTTTTTTTTTTTTAAGCAAAGTTTGGAATTTTCTTTTCACCACTTACATAAAAAAGAACCTAGACATGTTTGGTGTCTGTAAACTCATAATGACCTGGAGAATCATAATGGCAGGTCAGTTTTAGCATTTAGTGAACCTAGTAAAAAAGAAACAAAAACCCAGTGTGGGACTGCACTTTTTTTTGCAATTTCATCACACTTGGAATTTTTTTCCCATTTTCTAGTACACGACATGGTAAAACCAATTGTGTCGCCTAAAGTACAACTCGTTCCACAATAAATAAGCCCTCACATGGCCATACTGATGGAAAAATAAAAACGTTATGGCTCTGGGAAGGAGGGGAGCGAAAAATGAAAACAAAACCAAAAAAAGCTCCTGGGGTTAAGCTGCGACCAAAAGATGTCAGCACAAACCTCCTGTATATTGAGGAGTTGGGAGAAATAGCGGCCCCAAATGATCGTCTGCCGACTATTGTGCATGGCGCCCCAGACAGATACAGGCAGGCAGTCCATGTTAGGGGCGGTTTACCATTTTAGGTAATCATTGGATCGATTCTTACATGTTGACTTTAGAACTTACAAGTGCCAAAGATTACATATAAAATTATAACAAAAACAAAATCACTGGTCATTCACCTCTTTTGCTCTTTGCCCACTAATGTTAACATGGCCTTGAGCATGGGATCATTGCTCTTGCTGACAAACCTTTGCTTAACCACTTCTCGTCACACACAGCACTGACTTTTCTTTTTCCTAATGCACGTCACGAAAATACAATAAATCTTTACCATGGGATTGTGATTGGGGGATATTACTCTGAAAACCATGGCTAAAAACACTTTTTTTTTAAAGCAAGAGCAGAAAAAAATTATTATGTTCAGTATACAAAGTGGTGAATGGTGTTTATAGGGAACCAGTGACATATAGAAACACTATTAATCTGCAAGCAAATAACATTTAAATCCTGCAAGCTACCTTACTCAAGCAGAAGCTTCAGGAAGAAAATTAAGTTATATTCTCCCTGTAGCTGCTCGTTTAAAACTAATACAGTAATGGCTCACTCCACAGTGAGCACCTAGTCAGAGAAACCCGACCGCTCTGATGAGCGTTATCACTACCCAGCACCTCTGAATGGCAGTAACTTTATGGCTATTCACGGTCGCCGGGGAACGTGGACTACGTCGGAGCTTCATGTGAACATTTTTACACATAAATTGGTGAACAAAAGAAAGTCTTGTGTTTATTTCGGTCTTATGTTTTTCAGATATCCATTTCTAAACTACTTTGGATTTGGTGAATTACTTCGGACTTGCATGGGATTTTTTTTTTTTTTACATTTTTTTTCAATAAATTGGTGGGGTATAGTGTGGGGAGAATTTATTCAAATAATTTTTTCTGTGTGTGTTTTTATTGACTTATCAGATTAGCAATGGGGGTGCCTGATAGACACCTCTTCTATACCCCAGAGCTTAATAGCAGCTGTGATTTTTCACAACTCACAGCTGTCATCAACTCCAACCACCATTACCCCGATTACCACCACACCAGTACAGTCGGGAAGAGGCAGGCAAAGTACCAGAATTGGTGCATCTCATGCAATGTGCCATTTCTGGGGTGGCTGCTGGCTTGTATTTTTAGGCTGGGAAGGGCCCAAAAACAGGGATCTTCCCAGCCTGCTAATATAAGCCTGCAGCTGTCTCCTTTACCTTGGCTAATTATCAAAACATAGGGGGGGACACTAAATAATTTTTAAAAATATATATATTTATTAGGTTAAACCAGGCTAAAATCAACTGCGTAAACACACTTTAAACACATGTTGTCATGGAACAGCTGTCGGATGACCAGGGGCTCCTTCTCTGTCCTTACCACTAGGGGGCGCCCTAGCTCACCCTGCTCCCTGGGATACTTCAGATGGCAAAGATGTCGAGGCCTCCGCCCTTGCTTTATCTCCTAAGTTAGTCCTCCGTCTGTTCTCCTCACCCACCTAAGGAAGATACTGTGCACCATAGTACACCAACCCGACAAACAAGGCAACACAAACTAGGGTTAACAGAAAACATACACTCACATATAACAGAGGAATGCACCGGGGTGTGAAGATAGGGAAATAAGAGGGATAAGGGATTATCAGGCATACAAACCCAACAGTCACAGATAACTCCTCCAACTCTCCTCATATGAACTCTTCTCCCACCGTTAGCCATGCAGCAAAGCTAGCTCTGACAAGAATTAGGGAGCTGTCACACAGACAGCTCTCTCCAGCGACCAACGATCAGGGGAACAACTTCGGCATCGTTGAAACTGTCTTCAACGATGCCGAAGTCCCCCTGCAGCACCCGGGTAACCAGGGTAAACATCGGGTTACTAAGCGCAGGGCCGCGCTTAGTAACCCGATGTTTACCCTGGTTACCAAAAAAAACAAACAGTACATACTCGCCTTTCGGTGTCCCTTGCCGCCTGCTTCCTGCTCTGACTGAGCCGCCGTACAGTGAGAGCAGAGCGCAGCGGTGACGTCACTGCTGTGATCTGCTCTCACTTTCCGGCCGGCAGTCAGTCAGAGCAGGAAGCAGACGGCAAGGGACCTGACGGACATCAGATGGTGAGTATGTACTGTTTGTTTTTTTTTACATTTACGCTGGTAACCACGGTAAACATCGGGTTACTAAGCGCGGCCCTGCGCTTAGTAACCCGATGTTTACCCTGGTTACCAGTGAAGACATCGCTGGATCGGTGTCACACACACCGATTCAGCGATGTCAGCGGGACCTCAACGACCAAAAAAAGGTCCAGGCCATTCCGACACGACCAGCGATCTCACAGCAGGGGCCTGATCGCTGGTACGTGTCACACATAGCGAGATCGCTACTGAGGTCGCTGTTGCGTCACAAAACTAGTGACTCAGCAGCGATCTCGCTAGCGATCTCGCTATGTGAGACGGGGCCTTTAGTAACAGAGACCAGATTAGAAAAGGGAAAAGGAGTGGCTAATCAGGGATTTCTAACATGGCTAATTAACCCCTGTTCTGCCAGAAGAAATAAACATTTAAAATGAAGGGGAAGTGCTTCTTCTCGGCACCGGAGTGGGAACAATCAAACGCTGCGGTCTTCTGGCCCCACACTGTCGCGGTAACCCCATTGACACATTTACTTTTTTTTTTTTACTTTGGATTTTACATATGTAATGCAAATGGGAAAATTCCATGCAGAACACTAAGTGTTCCCACAAGAAAATTTGACAAGAGGCGTAGCTAGGGTTTTGGTTCAGGGGGGCGAAGCTTCTGAGTGGGCACCTAACCAGGTAACCTTGACTACAGCTGGGTGACGCACCCTAATAGTGGATGTAGGAAAACCTCAGCAGATGACTGCGCTGTTACTGAAGATAATCTCTATATAACAACCTACATGGATATTACCGCCATATGGTCAGTGGTAGATACCAGCCCTACAGAACATATAACAGATCACAGCACAGTTACAGATAATGACTTAGTGCTGACGTACTTTCTGATGGAGCCGTCACTTTTCACATCTTTTCCTTCTGGCCCAGACCGACACGACAAAATCTTCCAGCCATGTCTCAGCTGCAGAGAAAACAACAAAGACACGTTTCACGTCTCATATTTTCAGCACGTCACCATCTATTCCCACATCCCATTTCCATTCCATTCCCACTATTCCCACATCTATTGCACAAACTCCTCACCCTGCTGATAACCCAATGCTGAGCCGCTGCTGCTGTATGTGTCCCTATTACTGCCTCTGATACCCCAATACTGAGCCACTGCTGCCATATGTGTCCCTATTACTGCACCTGCTGTGTGTTTCTCAGCGCCCTCAAATTCTAAAGCACCCCTCTATAATATAGTAATGCTGGGTGCAAGTGCCCTAGAAAACAGTGCCCATATTTTGTCCCCTAAAATGTAATAGTGCCCTGTGTGGGCCAATTTGACAGTCAGTGTGACCCGAGTTCCCCTTTAACAATAAGTGCCCACTTAACATTGAATAATGTCTTGAGTCTACCCCCTTACAGCTCCCCTATACACAGTATGATGCTCTTTTATACACAGTATAATGCCCCCTCACTGTATAGTACAACCCACACAGTATACTGGCCCCTTAGTAGCCCCCAAACTGTTTGATGGCTTAAACACTAAGACGACCCCCTCACTGTAGTCTCCACACTATGATGGCCCGCTAGATAGCCTCCATATAGTATAATGCACTCCCCATAGGCCTACTCTATATTGTATAATGCACTCCCATAGGCAGACTCTATAGCATAAGGCAGCTCCCTTAGGCAGACTATAGCATAAGGCAGCTCCCATAGGCAGACCCTGTAGTATAAGGCAAGACCCCCCCCCCACAGGCAGACTCTGTAGTATAAGACAGCCCCCATAAAGAAAATCAATAAATACTCACCTCTCTTCTTCCTGGCTCCTGCGCTGTTCCCTGCTCCAGCTCACCTGTGGACCGCAGGCAGTGACGTTATTGCGCCCCCTGTCAGTGTCGGCATCGGTGACGTCAGACGCTGACAGGGGGATGATGGGAGAAGAAGTGTAGCGCTCCTTTCCTCATCAATGCGGTCAGCTGCATCAGCTAGATGTGGATACAGCTGACCTTGCGATGACAGGCAGGGGGCTCACTGCTGGCACTGCCCCCCCCTTCCACCTGCTCAGTGGGCCCACAGCGGTCGGCGGCAGAGCAGGGAGATAGTTACATTCTGCGGCAGAGCAGGGAGAATCTATTGGCGAGCTGTGCATGTCAATACAGTTACAGTAGCGTAGCTCCGGGTGGGCCCCCTCTGAGCGGTGGGCTCGGGGCGATGGCCCCCTCTGCCCCCGGTAGCTACGCTACTGAATGCTGGGCTTTAAAGGGTTGACAACTGTATAAGAAAAAGAAATGTTCCAGCTTCTGGTAACATTTTCAGAGTAATATTTATTTCATCAAAAAACAAAAAAATATGGTGGACAGGAACAGTAGCAAGCGACGCGTTTCAAACACGGTTGCTCTTTATCAAGATAGCTTGATAAAGAGCAACCGTGTTCGAAATGCATCGCTTCCTACTGTTCCGGTCCATATTTTTTTTTTAAATTGTTTTTTGATGGAATACATACCGTATATACTCGAGTATAAGCCGACCCGAGTATAAGCCGACCCCCCTAATTTTGCCACAAAAAACTGGGAAAACTTATTGACTCGAGTATAAGCCTAGGGGGGGGAAATGCAGCAGCTACCGGTAAATGTCAAAAGTAATAATAGATACCAATAAAAGTAAAATTAATTGAGACATCAGTAGGTTAAGTGTCTTTGAATATCCATATTGAATCAGGAGCCCCATATAATGCTCCATACTGTTCATTATGGCCCCATAAGATGTTCCATATTAAAATATGCCCCATATAATCCTGCATAAAGGTTAATAAAGGCCCCATAAGATGCTCCATAGACACATTTGCCCAATATAATGCTGCACAAATGCTGATTATGGCCCCATAAGATGCTCTATAAAGATATTTGCCCCTTATAGTGCTGCACAAACGTTATGGCCCTATAAGATGCTCCATACAGACACTTGCCCCATATGCCGTAGTGCCCTACAAACGTTAATTATGGCCCCATACAGACACTTGCCCCATATAGTGCTGCACAAACATTATGCCCCTATATAGTGCTGCAGAAACGTTATGGCCCCATAAAGTGCTGCAGAAACGTTATGGCCCCATATAGTGCTGCAGAAACGTTATGGCCCCATATAGTGCTGCAGGAATGTTATGGCCCCATATAGTGCCGCAGGAATGTTATGGCCCCATATAGTGCTGCAGGAATGTTATGGCCCCATATAGTGCTGCAGGAATGTTATGGCCCCATATAGTGCTGCAGGAATGTTATGGCCCCATATAGTGCTGCAGGAATGTTATGGCCCCATATAGTGCTGCAGGAATGTTATGGCCCCATATAGTGCTGCAGGAATGTTATGGCCCCATATAGTGCTGCAGGAATGTTATGGCCCCATATAGTGCTGCAGGAATGTTATGGCCCCATATAGTGCTGCAGGAATGTTATGGCCCCATATAGTGCTGCAGGAACATTATGGCCCCCATATAGTGCTGCAGGAATGTTATGGCCCCATATAGTGCTTCAGGAATGTTATGGCCCCATATAGTGCTGCAGGAATGTTATGGCCCCATATAGTGCTGCAGGAATGTTATGGCCCCATATAGTGCTGCAGGAATGTTATGGCCCCATATAGTGCTGCAGGAATGTTATGGCCCCATATAGTGCTGCAGGAATGTTATGGCCCCATATAGTGCTGCAGGAACATTATGGCCCCCATATAGTGCTGCAGGAATGTTATGGCCCCATATAGTGCTGCAGGAATGTTATGGCCCCATATAGTGCTGCAGGAATGTTATGGCCCCATATAGTGCTGCAGGAATGTTATGGCCCCATATAGTGCTCCAGGAACGTTATGGCCCCATATAGTGCTGCAGGAACGTTATGGCCCCATATAGTGCTGCAGGAACGTTATGGCCCCATAGATGCTCCATACAGACACTTGCCCCATTTGCTGAGATAAAAAAAAAAATCACATACTCACCTCTCCGTCGCTCAGGCCCCCGCACTTTCAATAGTCACCTGCTCCTCGTTCCGGCGCCGATCTGTCTCCAGCACTGACGTTCAGCAGAGGGCGCGCACTGACCACGTCACTGCTGGAGACATATCGGCGCCCGGAACGAGGAGCAGGTGACTATCGCGCAGCGCTGCGCTCCCCTCCCCGTATACTCACCTGGTCCTGCCGCTGTGTAGATCCTGCTTCCCCGACGCCGCAGCGCTTCATCCTGTACTCAGCGGTCACATGGTACCGCTGATTACAGTAATGAATATGCGGCTCCACCCCTATGGGAGGTGGAGCCGAATATTCATTTACTGTAATGAGCGGGACTATGTGACCGCTGAGTACAGGAAGAAGCTGAAGCTGCTGCTGCCGGCGCCGGGGAAGCAGGGATCGCGCCTGGACTAGGTGAGTATTTTTAGACAGCCCCCGCTCCCCCGCCCCTGCCGACCCCCGGTATGACTCGAGTATAAGCCGAGAGGGGCAATTTCAGCCCAAAAAAGTGGGCTGAAAATCTCGGCTTATACTCGAGTATATACGGTATTACTCTGAAAATGTTACCAGAAGCTGGAATATTTCTCCTTTTTCTTGCAATTGCTATACACGAGTGGTCGGCTCGTGGTTCCGTGCACGCTGGACTCCTACAAACGTCAACTGTGAGCTGTGTAAGATTGCACTTACTAAGTGTCTTGGGGGACACTCACTTGGCACGGGATTAACGTAGTCAGGCACGATTTTTCACTCAAAACAGTCCATCCGGTTTATTAAAGTGTCATAAACCGGGTTATGCACAGTTCATATTATACATTTCATAGAACACAATAGGCACCAACTGGTGATATTAACTTGCAGCTTTATCTTAAGACACTTCATATACGGCTTTGTCTCACAGACACTTAACATGCTGGACCTCTCCCTTCGTCCAGTTACCATGGGTGTCCATACGCCGAACAGTTCACCAATGTCCCTAGTCATATAGCGCACATGACATTGGGTCGCGGTCTCAACACGCTGAACCTCACCCCGTTCAGTTGCCGTGGGAGACCACACAGTTCATAGACTATCACAAGCACCAACAGTTAATGGTACCTTATGGGAGCTCCTGCTCCTCCTGCTGACTCCTCGTCAGTCCTCACTCCTGGGGAAACTGCCTTTACGGGGTTCACCAACTTGCCTGGCCGGCACACATCAGTCAGTTCAGAGCCACCGAAGGACAATAGGTTCCCCAACACAGACCTTCCAGAACCAAAGTCTTACTGTGTGCTATTCAGGATGTCCATCCCACATGGGACCGTCCAACACACTGGCATGTGCTCTTCAGGATTCCTACTCCCAGGAAATCCAACACAGGTTGTGCTCTTCAGGAAGCCTACTCCCAGGTCTTCCAACACAGGTTGCCCAGTGTGCTATTCAGGACGTCCATCCCACATGGGACCGTCCAACACACTGGCATACACTCCTCAGGACTCCTACTCCCAGGAAATCCAACACAGGAACCACACAAGACCCCGTGACCCACACCCTGGTCACATTATATACCATTAAACACTCCCCTGGGTGGGAGTGTGGATGTGTGGCTAGTTTGTCCTGCCCATCTCACACAACTAGCCTAGTAAGTCTCCCTTACTAACTATAGAAAAATATTTAGAATTGAGAGTCCTCAGTGGTTGATACCTTTTAATGGCTAACTGAAAAGATGGTAACAAATTGCAAGCTTTCGAGACTACACAGGTCTATTCATCAGGCAAAGACAAAGAAATTCTGAAGAATGCACAACCTATGCACAACATAGCACAGAGAAAAAAAAAAAAAAAAAAAAAAACAACCATGGATAAGACAGGTGACATGAATCAGAATTACCATGGGTGATAAACAGTTATGTCCATAAATATTGGTCCAGTTCTTAGATAAGGAATGTTTTATTGTCCTCTGATTGGGGTTGGTTCTGTTGTGATGACCCCACATAGTCTAAGGGGCAAGTTCCTTAGTTGATGTAAAAAGACAAATCCGTGCGACACATTCATTCCTGCAGTGAGACTGTCAAAGGTCGTCATCAGTTTATATTCCCAGACTCTTCTGCCTCTCTGAGTTTTGAAGTTACCTTTTAATACAAGTAATTTCATGTCCATAATGTTATGATTCGGGAGACAAAAATGTATTGCCACAGGTAGATCCATTCTTTTTTCTCTTATTGTGTGGCGGTGAGAATTCATTCTTGTCCTAAGCTTTTGCCCTGTCTCCCCCACATACAGACCCCCAGTTGGACATTTAGTACAAATGATTAGGTACACCACATTAGAAGTGACGCAGCTGAAAGTACCTGGTATCTTGTAGTCCTGATGTGAGTTGGGGATCTTTATCTTGTCCGTGGTCATTATAAATGGACAGGTTTTACATTTCATTTTTTCTGATTGCAAGGAAAGGTACCTGCAGCTGTTGGAGAGGACAGGGAGCTTCTGACAATGATGCTTCTTAAGGTACCTTCACACGAAGCGACGCTGCAGCGATAGCGACAACGATGTCGATCGCTGCAGCGTCGCTGTTTGGTCGCTGGAGAGCTGTCACACAGACCGCTCTCCAGCGATCAACTATGCCGAGGTCCCCTGGTAACCAGGGTAAACATCGGGTAACTAAGCGCAGGGCCGCGCTTAGTAACCCGATGTTTACCCTGGTTACCAGCGTAAAATCTAAAAAAAACAAACAGCACATACTTACATTCACGTCCCCCTGCGTCCACTTCCTGACTGACTGAGCGCCGTACAGTGAGAGCAGAGCGGTGACGTCACCGCTGTGCTGCTTTCACTTTCACTTTGCGGCGCTGAGTCAGAGGAGGAAGCAGACTGCAGGGGACGCAATGTGAGTATGTGCTGTTTGTTTTTTTTACATTTTACGCTAGTAACCAGGGTAAACATCGGGTAACTAAGCGCGGCCCTGCGCTTAGTAACCCGATGTTTACCCTGGTTACCAGTGTAAAATATCGCTGGTATCGTTGCTTTTGCTTTCAAACACAACGATACACAGCGATCGGACGACCAAATAAAGTTCTGGACTTTATTTAGCGACCAGCGACATCACAGCAGGATCCTGATCGCTGCTGCGTGTCAAACGAAACGATATCGCTAGCGAGGACGCTGCAACGTCACGGATTGCTAGCGATATCGTTATAATGTCGTTTCGTGTGAAGGTACCTTTAGATTTGGGGGCTGCCTAAAACACAGTAGTGGGGGGTCTGGAAAAATGGATTGTAAATCGGGCATCTTTTTGCAGTAAAGGTTGTAATTTCTGTGCAGCTCCCCTTAGCGCCTCCAGATTTGGATTGTAGGTAACTACTAGAGGTACCCAGTTATTTTCTTCTTTAGTTTTGTAATGTAGCAGGTGATTCCTTGATATTCTGGTGGCTCTTGTGATCTGATTTTCAATTGTTCTTGGATGGTAGCCCTGATCCAAAAAGGTCTTTCTGAGGCGACCAAGGTGTTCATCCCTATCCATTGGGTTGGAACATATACGATTGTATCTGATGGCTTGGCTGTAGACAATGGAGTTTTTTATGTGTTTTGGATGGAAACTGTCCCATTTAAGGTATGTTGGACGGTCGATTGGCTTCTGATACAGGGATGTCTCTATTTTATTGTTCTGCAGCTTAATGATGGTGTCCAGAAAGTTAATTTCAGTACAGGACTAGTTGAGTGTCAAGTTGATGGTAGGATGAAATTGATTAAACTGTTCATGGAACGTCTTTAGCTGTGGCTCAGACTCCGTCCACATGATTAAAATGTCATCAATGTAGCAGTAGTACGCCAGAGGCCTGATGGGACATGAGGACAAAAAGTCGCTTTCAAGCTTGGCCATGAACAGATTTGCATACTGTGGGGCCATTTTACTTCCCATTGCTGTGCCAGTCTCCTGTAGATAGATGATCTTCTCAAATTCAAAGTAATTGTGGGTGAGGATGAATTTTATAAGTTTCACCACAGAATCCGCTTCAGTCCCTGTGTTTTCCAGGAAGAATTTGCAGGCATTTAATCCATCCTGGTGTGGGATATTAGAGTACAAAGATTCCACATCCATGGTGGCCAGGATGGTTCCTTCTGGTAGAGGACCTATTGCTGATAGTTTGTTCAATAGGTCAGTTGTGTCCTGAATTAAGCTGGGTGTATTTTTCTATCTACTGGCTAACACGGTACCAAGATATATATCTTTCCTGTTACTAACTATACACACACTCTTTTGGGACTACAGGTCCCAGAACAAAAACATTACATCAGACTTGCCACGCAGACTCCCACTGCGACACATATCAGCCATTCACAACACTGCCAGTCACTGTTTCACCACCATTATAACAACAGATATGCTCCATGCATATCCCAAGGAGCACACACAGCGCCCCCTAGCTGCCACAGGGGTCACTGCATCACAGCTGGCATAATCCTTTTCTGTTTTCTGGACATAAGTGTCCAGTGAGCAGGACAGAAAATGGCTGTACTGAAGCCACAATCTAGCAGAGATGCAAATCTTCACAAACAATGTGCACAACTTCAAATTTTTTTCAAAAGGAAATATTCCCCCCAAAATGTTTTTATTTTTTTTCAAAGGGACAAATTCAGTTTTGAAGTGACTTTGGGGGACCTATATATTGGAAACACCCAGAAGTGTTACAATTTTAAAATCAGCATCTCTCAAGATATTAAAAACTCCTGTCAGATAGTTTATTAACCCTTCAGGTGCTCTCAGGAATTAGTGCAAAGTGGCATGACAGGAAAGAAAAATATATTTGTTAAAACCTAAATGTCGGTAACTTCTGAACAGGTCACAATAGCGGGCAGACTCCAAGGCCGTTATTTGGCCACGAATTGCCAGGGCAAACATCAGCACCACACAGTCATCATCTCAGGAAACCAATGGGAATAAAGAGGAAGCCCCCGCACTTTGTTAAGCACAGTTTTCAGGTACATACGTAACATTGACTACATCTTATTACATTTTAAAGCAGTGTGTTAATTTTATCATATGGATCATTACCGTTAACAGTTATGCATACTTTATTTTGTTCAAATAACAAAAAGGTCTTTTTTTTTTTTTACTTTTTTCCCAAGTGTTAGTCCATTCCCTGTGTATTTACATAAAACAGGGGTCCGGTCAACAGTGGAAGAGGGTTGGTGGAGCGTTGGTCCTTTAACCCCTTTCTGACATCTGACGTACTATCCCGTCGAGGTGGGGTGGGCCAGTATGACCACCGACGGGATAGTACGTCATATGCGATCGGCCGCGCTCGCAGGGGGAGCGCGCCCGAGTGTCAGCTGCCTATCGCAGCTGACATCCGGCACTATGTGCCAGGAGCAGTCACGGACCACCCCCAGCACATTAACCCCCGGCACACCGCGATCAAACATGATCGCGGTGTACCGGCGGTACAGGGAAGCATCGCGCAGGGAGGGGGCTCCCTGCGGGCTTCCCTGAGACGATCGGTACAAGGTGATGTACTTACCTTGTACCGAGCGTCTTCTCCCTGCAGGCCCCGGATCCAAAATGGCCGCGGGGCTGCATCCGGGTCCTGCAGGGAGTACTTCCGGGTCAGGGTCCGGAGCCGGCTGCAGAGCAGACTGCTCCGATAAAAGTAAGATCACCCATCTGACAGAGTGCTGTGCAAACTGTCAGATGGGCGATCTGTGATGTCCCCCCCTGGGACAAAGTAAAGAAGTTAAAAAAAAATTTTCCACAAGTGTAAAAAATAAAAAAAAATAAAAAAAATTCCCATAAATACATTCCTTTATCTAAAAAAACAAACAAAAAAAAACAATAAAAGTACACATATTTAGTATCGCCGCGTCCGTAATGACCCAACCTATAAAACTGTCCCACTAGTTAACCCCTTCAGTGAACACCGTAAGAAAAAAAAAAAAAAGAACCAAAAAACAACGGTTTATTATCATACCGCCGAACAAAAAGTGGAATAACACGCGATCAGAAAGACGGATATAAATAACCATGGTACCCCTGAAAACGTCATCTTGTCCTGCAAAAAACGAGCCGCCATACAGCATCATAAGCAAAAAAATAAAAAAGTTATAGTCCTCAGAATAAAGCAATGCCAAAATAATTATTTTTTCTATAAAATAGCTTTTATCGTATAAAAGCGCCAAAACATAAAAAAATGATATAAATGAGATATCGCTGTAATCGTACTGACCCGAAGAATAAAACTGCTTTATCAATTTTACCAAACGTGGAACGGTATAAACGCCTCCCCCAAAAGAAATTCATGAATAGCTGGTTTTTGGTCATTCTGCCTCACAAAAATCGAAATAAAAAGTGATCAAAAACTGTCACGTGTCTGAAAATGTTACCAATAAAAACGTTAACTCGTCCCGCAAAAAACAAGACCTCACATGACTCTGTGGACCAAAATATGGAAAAATTATAGGTCTCAAAATGTGGTAACGCAAAAAATATTTTTTGCAATAAAAAGCGTCTTTCAGTGTGTGACGGCTGCCAATCATAAAAATCCGCTAAAAAACCCGCAATAAAAGTAAATCAAACCCCCCTTCATCGCCCCCTTAGTTAGCGAAAAATAAAAAAATTTAAAAATTTATTTCCATTTTCCCATTAGGGCTAGGGTTAGAGCTAGGGTTAGAGCTAGGGTTAGAGCTAGGGTTAGAGCTAGGGTTAGAGCTAGGGTTAGAGCTAGGGTTAGAGCTAGGGTTAGAGCTAGGGTTAGAGCTAGGGTTAGAGCTAGGGTTAGAGCTAGGGTTAGAGCTAGGGTTAGAGCTAGGGTTAGAGCTAGGGTTAGAGCTAGGGTTAGAGCTAGGGTTAGAGCTAGGGTTAGAGCTAGGGTTAGAGCTAGGGTTAGAGCTAGGGTTAGAGCTAGGGTTAGAGCTAGGGTTAGAGCTAGGGTTAGAGCTAGGGTTAGAGCTAGGGTTAGAGCTAGGGTTAGAGCTAGGGTTAGAGCTAGGGTTAGAGCTAGGGTTAGAGCTAGGGTTAGAGCTAGGGTTAGAGCTAGGGTTAGAGCTAGGGTTAGAGCTAGGGTTAGAGCTAGGGTTAGAGCTAGGGTTAGAGCTAGGGTTAGAGCTAGGGTTAGAGCTAGGGTTAGAGCTAGGGTTAGAGCTAGGGTTAGAGCTAGGGTTAGAGCTAGGGTTAGAGCTAGGGTTGGGGCTAGGGTTGGGGCTAGGGTTGGGGCTAGGGTTGGGGCTAGGGTTGGGGCTAGGGTTGGGGCTAGGGTTGGGGCTAGGGTTGGGGCTAGGGTTGGGGCTAGGGTTGGGGCTAGGGTTGGGGCTAGGGTTGGGGCTAGGGTTGGGGCTAGGGTTGGGGCTAGGGTTGGGGCTAGGGTTGGGGCTAGGGTTGGGGCTAGGGTTGGGGCTAGGGTTTGGATTACATTTACGGTTGGGATTAGGGTTGGGATTAGAGTTAGGGGTGTGTCAGGGTTGGGGGTGTGGTTAGGGGTACCATTGGGATTAGGGGTGTGTTTGGATTAGGGTTTCAGGTAGAATTGGGGGGTTTCCACTGTTTAGGCACATCAGGGGCTCTCCAAACGCGACATGGCGTCCGATCTCAATTCCAGCCAATTCTGCGTTGAAAAAGTAAAACAGTGCTCCTTCCCTTCCGAGCTCTCCTGTGCACCCAAACAGGGGTTTACCCCAACATATGGGGTATTAGAGTACTCGGGACAAATTGGACAACAACTTTTGGGGTCGAAGTTCTCTTGTTATCCTTGGGAAAATAAAAATTTGGGGGGCTAAAAATCATTTTTGTGGGAAAAAAAAATATTTTTTATTTTCACGGCTCTGCGTTGTAAACTGTAGTGAAACACTTGGGGGTTCAAAGTGCTCACAACACATCTAGATAAGTTCCTTAGGAGGTCTAGTTTCCAATATGGGGTCACTTGTGGGGGGTTTCTACTGTTTGGGTACATCAGGGGCTCTGCAAATGCAACGTGACGCCTGCAGACCAATCCATCTAAGTCTGCATTCCAAATGGCGCTCCTTCCCTTCCGAGCTCTGCCAGGTGCCCAAACAGTGGTTCCCCCCACATATGGGGTATCAGCGTACTCAGGACAAATTGGACAACAACTTTTAGGGTCCAATTTATCCTGTTACCCTTGTGAAAATACAAAACTGGGGGCTAAAAATTAATTTTTGTGAAAAAAAAAAAAAAAAATTATTTTCACGGCTCTGCATTATAAACTGTAGTGAAACACTTGGGGGTTCAAAGCTCTCAAAACACATCTAGATAAGTTCCTTAGGGGGTCTACTTTCCAAAATGGTGTCACATGTGGGGGGTTTCAATGTATAGGCACATCAGGGGCTCTCCAAACGCAACATGGTGTCCCATCTTAATTCCAGTCAATTTTGCATTGAAAAGTAAAATGGCGCTCCTTCCCTTCCGAGCTCTGCTATGCGCCCAAACAGTGGTTTACCCCCACATATGGGGTATCGTCGTACTCAGGACAAATTGCACAACAACTTTTGTGGTCTAATTTCTTCTCTTACCCTTGGGAAAATAAAAAATTGGGGGCAAAAAGATCACTTTTGTGAAAAAACATGATTTTTTATTTTTACGGCTCTGCATTATAAACTTCTGTGAAGCACTTGTTGGGTCAAAGTGCTCACCACACATCTAGATAAGTTCCTTAAGGGGTCTACTTTCCAAAATGTGTAACTTGTGGGGGGTTTCAATGTTTAGGCACATGAGGGGCTCTCCAAACCCAACATGGCGTCCCATCTCAATTCCAGTCAATTTTGCATTGAAAAGTCAAATGGCGCTCTGTCCCTTCCGAGCTCTGCCATGCGCCCAAACAATGGTTTACACCCACATATGGGGTATCAGCGTACTCAGGACAAATTGGACAACAACTTTTAGGGTCCAATTTATCCTGTTAACCTTGGTAAAACAAAACAAATTGGAGCTGAAATAAATTTTGTGTGAAAAAAAGTTAAATGTTCATTTTTATTTAAAGGGCCACTGTCAACCCCCCCCCAGCCGTTATAAACTAAAAGAGCCACCTTGTGCAGCAGTAATGCTGCAGTCTAACAAGGTGGCTCTTTTAGTTTTTGATTCATTTATTACCTCAATAAAGCGTTTTAAAAATTGGCCACAAATACCAGATACTGTACCGGGAGGCGGTCCGAATCGTCCTCTATCAATCTCCCAACTGCCGTCACTCTTCTCTTCAGGGGCGATGGTCGCCGCCCCCTTCACGCTGTTGCTTCTTAAATCCGGCGCCTGCGCTGTGCGTGCCTGCCTGGGGCAGGCGCAGTCTTCATTGTCTGTCACAGCTCAGACGCAGGGTGCCTGACTGCGCCTGTGCGGGCAGTGCGGCCACCCTGTTCCTGAATCCCCGCCCCGCACTGTGTTATTCATTATGCACAGTGCGGGGCTGGGGTTCCTGGGCATGCGCACTGCGCTTGTCAGACGCTCCCCCGGTCCCCCGCCTTCCAGCGTTGTTCTTTGTGGCTGTTCAAAACGTCGGCAATGAAACCTGTATATTCCGGCAATGCTGGAAGGCGGGGGACCGGGGGAGCGTCTGACAAGCGCAGTGCGCATGCCCAGGAACCCCAGCCCCGCACTGTGCATAATGAATAACACAGTGCGGGCCCCAGGCAGGCACGCACAGCGCAGGCGCTGGATTTAAGAAGCAACAGCGCTCAGGCGGCGGCGACCATCGCCCCTGAAGAGAAGAGTGACGGCAGTTGGGAGATTCATAGAGGACGATTCGGACCGCCTCCCGGTACAATATCCGGTATTTGTGGCCAATTTTTTAAACGCTTTATTGAGGTAATAAATGAATCAAAAACTAAAAGAGCCACCTTGTTAGACTGCAGCATTACTGCTGCACAAGGTGGGTCTTTTAGTTTATAACGGCTGGGGGGGGGGGGGGGGTGACAGTGGCCCTTTAAACATTCCAAAAATTCCTGTGAAACACCTGAAGGGTTGATAAACTTCTTGAATGTGGTTTTGAGCACCTTGAGGGGTGCAGTTTTTAGAATGGTGTCACACTTGGTTATTTTCTATCATATTGACCCCTCAAAATGACTTCAAATGAGATGTGGTCCCTAAAAAAAAATGGTGTTGTAAAAATGAGAAATTTCTGGTCAACTTTTAACCCTTAACTCCCTAACGAAAAAAATTTTTGTTTCCAAAATTGTGCTGATGTAAAGTAGACATGTGGGGAATGTTACTTATTAAGTATTTTGTGTGACATATCTCTGTGATTTAAGGGCATAAAAATTCAAAGTTGGAAAATTGCGAAATTTTCTACATTTTCGCCAAATTTCCGTTTTTTTCACAAATAAACGCAAGTTATATCGAATAAATTTTACCACTAACATGAAGTACAATATGTCATGAGAAAACAGTGTCAGAATCGCCAAGATCCGTTGAAGAGATCCAGAGTTATAACCTCATAAAGGGACAGTGGTCAGAATTGTAAAAATTGGCCTGGTCATTAACGTGCAAACCACCCTTGGGGGTGAAGGGGTTAATTTACTTTTCCTTTTTAACCTATTTTGAGCAAAACATTTTCACTGTTGGACAAATAATGTAATCACATGATGCCTAGTGGTTTGCTGTGAATAATAAGTAGAAGAATTTAAGGTTTATTTGACTTACAGCTCCTTGTGCTTTTCCTCAGCTAGAATCTGATCATTCGCCTTTAAACCATACCTATGGGGACAGAAATAATGTGTTCTCAAATGCAATAGAAACAGTTTCCTCCTGTATCCCAACAGGTCACAAGGCATTGCGAGAACAAATGAGGTTATTAACGAGCCCATATCTTTGAAATATGGCAATGCTTATCTCTCGTCATGAGAATGTTTCCAGAGCTTCACACATGGCACAAGATCATAACTAAGCCCTCACTAATTCTTATACGGATTAAAGAGATTTAGGAGATCGAAGTCAGAACAATAATAGGTTTAACTGATTAAAACGATAAGAAATACAGATTTAATTACGAGATTACTTGTAGAACAGTATGAACTAGACATTCTAGACACAGGACGACCATTATCTTGTACGTCGTGAAAAATGGAGCAGGTAGAAGACAATATAAAGTGATAAAACAATACGTTTACCTGGAATTGGTCACACTTTTAATAATAAATTGTTCTACATAAATCTTAATGTGTTTATTAATACTGAAAAACGATTCCTTCAGTAAAATTAAACTTCTAATAAGGTTGAATCATATATGTCCAAAATGTAGAATGCGGTGTGAAAATAGCGTACAAACTGTCATTGCCCCAAAGCATAAAACACAAAAATCCCTCAGGAAAAAGAGGCACAAAAAAGACCAACATTACAAGTACTGTGATTAAAAACTATCCTCCTGTATTGTACCTACTTGCACATAGGAACTATTGGTGTCCAGTGTGGTGTAGCAGACACGGTGGCCAAACACATCACACAGAAGAAGGCTGATGTTTAAATGAACTTGCGAAACTGCCACTGGCCAAACATGTTAACTAAAGGCCCCGTCACACATAGCTGCAGCTGCACAGACAATGATGCATATCGCTGCAGCGATACAGACAACGATGCCGATCGCTGCAGCGTCGCTGTTTAGTCGTTGTGTGGTCGCTGGGGAGCTGTCACACAGACAGCTCTCCAGCGACCAACGATGCCGAGGTCCCCGGGTAACCAGGGTAAACATCGGGTTGCTAAGCGCAGGTCCGCGCTTAGTAACCCGATGTTTACCCTGGTTACCAGTGTAAAATGTAAAAAAACAAACACTACATACTCACCTTCGCGTCCCCTGGCGTCCGCTTCCTGCACTGACTGAGCACCGGCCCTAACAGCAGAGCGGTCACCGCTGTGATCTGCTTTCACTTTACGGCCGGCAGTCAGTCAGTGCGGGAAGCAGACGGCAAGGGACCTGACGGACACCGGAATGTGAGTATGTAGTGTTTTTTTTTTTTTTTTTTTTTACATTTACGATGGTAACCAGGGTAAACATCGGGTTACTAAGCGCGGCCCTGCGCTTAGTAACCCGATGTTTACCCTGGTTACCAGTGAAGACATCGCTGAATCCGTGTCACACACACCGATTCAGCGATGTCAGCGGGACCTCAACGATCAAAAAAAGGTCCAGGCCATTCCGACACGACCAGCGATCTCACAGCAGGGGCCTGGTCGCTGGTACGTGTCAAACATAGCGAGATCGCTACTGAGGTCGCTGTTGCGTCACAAAACTTGTGACTCAGCAGTGATCTCGCTAGCGACCTCGCTTAGTGTGACGGGGGCTTAACTCAGGGTGCCCGAAGAACAAACGTTTGGGGAATGTTCTATGGCAGAAGATTACATTTGTGGACAAAATCTTTTAGTTCCACTCTGCCAAAAACAGGTGGCTGTTTCAGACAAGAACATACAGTTACAGCTCATTGCTACTCACCCTATAATTGTTTGTAATGCTTGAAATCAACCATTTCATTAACTTTGGTGTAATGTTCCAGGGACGGTTACACTATATAGCATGCCTACTCTTCTGGTTACTGTACAGACAAGTAGGCAAAAAGAACAAGACTTTTTACCACAAAAACGCAGCATTTTACGGTTCCAGCGAAGTGAAAGATTCCTGAATTCTCATGCACATTCTGCTTAATTTTTCCTTGCAGAAGTATTTTCTGAACTGCAGCATGTCAATTCTTTCAGCATTTTTTCAGTGTTTTAGATCTATTCTAATGAATGGGACAAATACAAGGGAAATATACACTCACTGGCCACTTTATTAGGTACACCTGTCCAACTTCTTGTTAACACTTAATTTCTAATCAGCCAATCACATGGCGGCAACTCAGTGCATTTAGGCATGTAGACATGGTCAAGACAATCTCCTGCAGTTCAAACCGAGCATCAGTATGGGGAAGAAAGGTGATTTGAGTGCCTTTGAACGTGGCATGGTTGTTGGTGCCAGAAGGACTGGTCTGAGTATTTCAGAAACTGCTGATCTACTGGGATTTTCACGCACAACCATCTCTAGGGTTTACAGAGAATGGTCCGAAAAAGAAAAAAAATCCAGTAAGCGGCAGTTCTGTGGGCGGAAATGCCTTGTTGATGCCAGAGGTCAGAGGAGAATGGGCAGACTGGTTCGAGCTGATAGAAAGGCAACAGTGACTCAAATCGCCACCCGTTACAACCAAGGTAGGCCTAAGAGCATCTCTGAACGCACAGTGCGTCGAACTTTGAGGCAGATGGGCTACAGCAGCAGAAGACCACACCGGGTACCACTCCTTTCAGCTAAGAACAGGAAACTGAGGCTACAATTTGTACAAGCTCATCGAAATTGGACAGTAGAAGATTGGAAAAACGTTGCTTGGTCTGATGAGTCTCGATTTCTGCTGCGACATTCGGATGGTAGGGTCAGAATTTGGCGTAAACAACATGAAAGCATGGATCCATCCTGCCTTGTATGGAGCATCTTTGGGATGTGCAGCCGACAAATCTGCGGCAACTGTGTGATGCCATCATGTCAATATGGACCAAAATCTCTGAGGAATGCTTCCAGCACCTTGTTGAATCTATGCCACGAAGAATTGAGGCAGTTCTGAAGGCAAAAGGGGTCCAACCCGTTACTAGCATGGTGTACCTAATAAAGTGGCCGGTGAGTGTATGTGTATTTTATGCAAGGTTTTTCCTGACAAGAGACACATTTTTTTAGTTCAGAAATTAGTACAGAAAATACTCAATGCGCACATATGTTTAAAGGAAACCTGTCAGCTGGATTGTGAACAGTAACCTGCAGACAGTGTCAGGTTGGTGCCATTATAAAGATTAAAATGATACCTGGGTGATGAAATCCGTCTTGTGGTTGCTTAATCCTTATTATCAGTTTTGAGGTAACGATATGCTCGTGCTCTGGGGCGTAATTGCATATGTAATATGTAACGTATTTTTCGGATTTTAAGCCGCTTCCGGATTATAAGACACACCCCAAATTTTGATGAGAAAAAAAAAAGGATTTTTTTTTTTTTTAAATAAAATAGTGGTGCTTCTTTTAATCCATGCGTCTTATTGCTTACCGGGGGTGGAGGCTGTGGTGAAGCAGGGTCCCTGCTGGAGGAGGCAGGAGTGGGGTGATGCTGCAGGCTGCGATGAGTGGGGTGATCCGATGTACAGCGTGCCGCTGCGGGTGTTTCCGGCGCTTGATGCCTGAGATCTCCATCTGCGCATGCGCCGCCCCCCAGTGGCCATTTTCCCAGAGTCCACCACACAGGAAACCATGGAACTGCAGAGGCTCTGGCCTTTCACAAAATGTCGGCAGAGCCCCCCACAGCACCGCCGGGCACCCCTCATCCAAGCCTGCAGCAACGGTCCCGGTAAGGTATATAATAATCTTTCTTTTTATATAGCGCTAACGTATTCCGCAGCGCTTTACAGTTTTGCAGACATTATCATCGCTGTCCCCGATGGGGCTCATAATCTAAATTCCCTATCAGTATGTCTTTGGAATGTGGGAGGAAACTGGAGTACCTGGAGGAAACCCACGCAAACACGGGGAGAACATACAAACTCCTTGCAGATGTTGTCCTTGGTGGGATTTGAACCCAGGACTCCAGCGCTGCACTTTTAGCCACTGAGCCACCGTGCATTATAAGACGCACCCCCATTTTCCCCCCAAATTTGCATCTTATAATTTGAAAATTACTGTATGTTTCAGGTTATCCTGATAGTCCAAAAAAAAAAAAATCCATTTGAAAATGGCATCCGAGCAGTAGCTGCTATCCGTGTATATAGAGGTGATCAGATAGCTGCTATTGCACAGGCGCCAGAATCTTGCTAGTGAAAAAAAAAATTCCTCCTCCAACATGGCGCAGCCGACACTTACGCAGTAGCAGCTCCCAGCGATCACCAATAGCGGCTACTCAGCAGGCTCAGCGACGCCATTTTTCCTCTCTAGCAAGATGGTGCCGCCGGCGCCTGCACATTAGCAGCTATGGCCAATAGATGCTACTGCGCCATCTTTGACGATGATTTTTTTTATCCTCTGGCAAGATGGCGCCGTAGGCGCATGTGCAGTAGCAGCTATAGGATCACCTCTTTATACACAGATATCTGCTAATGCGCAGGCGTGGTGTGCGACATTTTCAAATAGATTTTTTGGGGGGAATATCAGGATAACCTGAAACATTAATTACAGGTACCATAGATATGCAATTATGCGGCAGGACAGGCGCCGCCTGAAGAAGGGGTTTTCTTTTGTTTTGTTTTTTAATATGTATATATAATATTCATTATGTAAACTAGGGGACAGGCCAGTGAGGGATCAGTGATCTGTCAGCAGTCTGCATTATGAATACCTAATCAGAGCACCACATGAAGCCCCTCCAAAGGCCGCCCCTGAGCACGGGCATATCATTACCTCAAAATGTCACCCAAAGTATCATTTTAATCAATATAATTGCGCCGACCTGACACTGTCTGTAGGTTCTTGTGCACAATCCCGATAGGCTTCCTTTAAAGCTACGTTCTCACACAGCAGGGATTCTTTCCTGCAGCCAACACATACTCTACTGGCAGTAAAAATGCTACTTCCAAAATGCCAATTTTTGTGCATTTTGTTGATTTTTTTTTCTGCAGCTTTTTTGGGCTCAGTACATGTTAACATTTGTTTTATTCACCAAAAACACCTGAAAAACGCAGACAAAAGCGTGTTTAGTTTTTTTGTCTTCTACGGGTGAAAAAAGCTGAAAGAATTGATATAATGCAGATTTAAAAAAACGCTGCAGTTCTGAAATTCAGTAAAAAAAAACAAACAAAACCATATGCATAAGATTTCTAAAACAGCTCATCTTTTGCTGGTACTATAAAAGGCTGTTTTAATTTGCGTTTAAAAAAGAAAGGAAAAAAAACAGAAAAAAGCTGCATGTGAACACAGCCTTAGAGTCGTTTTTGCAGTGGGGCTTATTCCCTAACGGGCATACAAAGGTTAGCAGTACCTAACATTATCTACAGTAGAAACAACCCTTTTCCGCTGTCCCTATACGACCAAATAACTAGTGAATGTTGCCTGTGCAATAGATAGCCTGTGTGCAATGCCAAAATGTTACAGAAAAAGCTCATAGGTGGTGATGAGCGAATAATAAGGTTTTGTCCGTGCTCTTGTGACTTTGGCGTGCTCGAATACTAGGTTTGAATCCACATGGCTGCATGTCTCGTGGTTATTCGACAGCCACAACACATGCATGGATTGCCTGTTTGATAGGCGGACAGGCTATAGTATTGCGAATGTGCTTACTTGTCCAGAAAGTCCTTGTCCACAACAGCACAGATATCCAGGAGAGGGTTTCCCATGCCAAAAAGGAGATTTTCACTAGGGGGGAGAAAAATAAATAAATAAAAATCAAAATTAATGACAGATGACAATCATTTTATTGCCTACATGGAACAACAACAAAAGTGGCATGCAACATATGGAAGTCTTGATTTATCTTATATAGCAGGTTCGATTTTTTTTTTATCCTTTGTATAGATGAAAGTAGCAAGGGTAAACAATAGACTGCAGTCAGAAAACTTACTGGCATACATATATGACAGTCATATGCTGCTGCGTGTCTTTATACAGCAAACGTTGTGTCATATGCACGTGGTTAATCATCCCGAATATTGCTCTGCTGGATACAAAGTGGACATTGTATAACGTACACAACATCAGCGGCAATGAAAGCACTGAAATACTCAATTGTACCCAGCGCACCGACCATGGGGCACATTCCCATTATTCATGGACACTGAAGTACACTTTATGGTATAAATGCTTCCATTTCCAGCAAGTTCGAGAATATTTTAAGTATAGGCACCTTTTAAAAGTTGTTAAACAAATGAAGGCGGCCTTCATTCAAGGAATCAGTTATTTTTCACATACACAAAAAAAGGTTCAATTTTATTAGCATTTTCTTCAGCGGGACAATCTTTACCATCAATGATTTTCTCGTATGACATAAAATTAATTGCAAAATAAAAAAGGGGTTGCACACGGATGGCAATGTATGAGGTCACTGATCACATGCGGTTCACAAAAAAGATGCCAACAGCTCTAGAGATTATCATGGGTACGTGTTCTATCCGTGAAAAACGGTCACCCGAATGAGGCCTAACCATCACAACATCTTGTGCCACTAAAACAGAAGACAACCCTCTACAATGCTAAAAATTGTTTCCTCTTCACAAAGAGTGTGGTTTTGATATAGCTACAGGCCTAGGTTGGAGCTTTAGCTTCTCACCATATTACTGTGCTTTGCTTACATAGCGCCAGCATATTCCACAATATTTTACATACATTATCACCATAGGACATATGTGCATTAAGTTAGTGAATGGGAACATTCGTGGACACAAAGATTGAAGATCTGACCTGACCTAGTCCTGCTCACTCAGAAGGGGTTTATGACAATAACTGTAGGCATTCCTATATAAAGTACAGTGCCTTGCGAAAGTATTTGGCCCCCTGGAACTTTTCAACCTTTTCCCACATATCATGCTTCAAACATAAAGATACCAAATGTAAATTTTGGGTGAAGAATCAACAAGTGGAACACAATTGTGAAGTTGAACTAAATTTATTGGTTATTTAAAATTTTTGTGGAAATATCCGGCCCCTTTACTTTCAGTGAAGCAAACTCACTCCAGAAGTTCATTGTGGGTCTCTGAATGATCCAATGTCGTCCTAAATGCCTAATGATGATAAATATAATCCACCTGTGTGTAATCAAGTCTCTGTATAAATGCACCTGCTCTGTGATAGTCTCAGGGTTCTGTTTGAAGCACAGAGGGCATCATCAAGGGACACAACATGCAGGACCGTGATACTGTTGTGGAGAAGCTTAAAGCTGGATTTGGATACAAAATGATTTCCAAACCTTTAAACATCCCAAGGAGCACTGTGCAAGCGATCATATTGAAATGGAAGGAGCATCATACCACTGCAAATCTACCAAGACCCGGCCGTCACTCTAAACTTTCATCTCAAATAAGGAGAAGACTGATCAGAGATGCAGCCAAGAGGCCCATGATCACTCTGGATGAACTGCAGAGATCTACAGCTGAGGTGGGACAGTCTGTCCATAGGACAACAATCAGTCGTACACTGCACAAATCTGGCCTTTATGGAAGAGTGGCGAGAAGAAAGCCGTTTCTCAAAGATATCCATAACAAGTGTCATTTAAAGTTTGAACAAGCCACCTGGGAGACACATCAAACATGTGGAAGAAGGTGCTCTGGTCAGATGAAACCAAAATCGAACTTTTTGGCAACAATGCCAAACAATATGTTTGGCGTAAAGGCAACACAGCTCATCACCCTGAACACACCAACCCCACTGTCAAACATGGTGGTAGCAGCATCATGTTTTGGGCCTGCTTTTCTTCAGCAGGGACAGGGAAAATGGTTACAATTGATGGGAAGATGGATGGAAGCAAATACAGGACCATTCTTGAAGAAAACCTGTAGGAGTCTGCAAAAGACCGGAGACTGGGACGGAGATTTGTCTTCCAACAAGACAATGATGCCAAACATAAGGCAAAATCTACAATGGAATGGTTCACAAATAAACGTATCCAGGTGTTAGAATGGTCAAGTCAAAGTCCAGACCTCAATCCAATCGAGATTCTGTGGAAAGAGCTGAAAACTGCTGTTCACAAACGATCTCCATCAAACCTCACTGAGCTCGAGCTGTTTGCAAAGGAAGAATGGACAAGAATTTCAGTCTCTCGATGTACAAAACTGATAGAGACATACCCCAAGCGACTTTCAGCTGTAATCGCAGCAAAAGGTAGCGCAACAAAGTTAAAGGGGCCGAATAATATTGCACGCCCCACTTTTCAGTTTTTGAATTTCCACAAAAATTTTAAATACGGTAACCAATAGTTTGTTCAACTTCACAATTGTGTTCCACTTGTTGTTGATTCTTCACCAAAAATTTACATTTGGTATCTTTATGTTTGAAGCATAATATGTGGGAAAAGGTTGAAAAGTCCCAGGGGGCCGAATACTTTCGCAAGGCTCTGTATATATGCAGCAACCATCATAGCTCGCTACCGAGTTATTTATTTCACCGACACTAACAGACCCAAGCATTAGGAAATAGAGAACAGTAACTCCGGTCTCTGAAAGTATAAACTAACTGACTGCATATAGAGGACCTAACATTAAGGCTATGTGCACACGTTGCAGATTTCCTGCGGATCCGCAGTGTTTTTTACCGTGCAGAAATGCTGCAGATCTGCAAGTGATTTACAGTTCAAAGTAAATCAATGAAAAAAAATGAAAATCAATGGGGCCGCAAAAACAATGGAAGCTTGTTTTTGCGGTGCACTGTGACTTCCGGTTTTGCGGCGCAGTTTTTTTTCCCCAATACTTTTTCCATACTATTAGAAACCCCCAAAAAAGGCGATCCGCAAATTTTTTGTGGTCTGTTATTGTGGCAGACCGTGAAAAATGAGGCAATAAGGCCCGCAATAACGGGCTGCAAAAAAAGCGGTAAGTGTAAAAGAAGCCCAATGGCGGTGGCCACAGCTTATATGAGAAAAACGAGGTGACAGATACCCTTTAAAAACATATATTCATTATTGCATTTGTGCCTGTTTTTATCTTGTTGAGTTTCTGGTGCTTTGAACCTTTTTTTTATTTTTTTTTATTTGCCCCAAATTCATCATTCCATCTGAGCTTTTTTTGAAGTCTGTGATGTTTTTGTAACTTTTCAAAAAGTCGCCCTCAGCCCCCAGGAGTAATTTTACTGTACATCCGACAAGGGCTGAGGAGCTGGTAAGCGAAACCTCAGACTCCTCAATTTTCCAGACCCCACAGCACTGCCTCACTACTGAGCATGTACATAAAGGGCAGCACAGATTCAGCTCAACTAAAAGCCGAGATCAAGAACAGAACAGACATTTACAGGACATATCCCTGACTCCGACCACACAGCACTGGCTCACTACTGAGAATGTGCAACCCCTTGTAAAAATTATGGGATCGCCGGCCTTGGAGGATGTTCATTCAGTTGTTTAATTTTGTAGGAAAAAAAGCAGATCACACAAGGCAAAAAACTAAAGTCATTTCAAATGGTAACTTTCTGGCTTTAAGAAACACTAAAAGAAATCAAGAACAAAAAATGTGGTAGTCAGTAATAGTTACTTTTTTTAACCAAGCATAGGGGAAAAATTATGGAATCACTCAATTCTGAGGAAAAAATTATGGAATCACCCTGCAAATTTTCATACCGAAAAATAACACCTGCATCAAATTAGATCTGCTCGTTAGTCTGCATCTAAAAAGGAGTGATCACACCTTGGAGAGCTGTTTCACCAAGTGGACTGACATGAATCATGGCTCCAACACGAGAGATGTCAATCGAAACAAAGGAGAGGATTATCAAACTCTTAAAACAGGGTAAATCACCCAATGTTACAAAAGAGGTTGGTTGTTCACAGTCAGCTGTGTCTAAAATCTGGACCAAATACAAACTCTGTATTGGAATTCCTTCACCTTCCCGTTAATGTAGACTGTCAATCTGAGGAATTTTCGATATTCCTTGTGGACAGGTACATGATAATATGCATCTCTGAGGTCTAGTACCGTCATGAAGCATCCTGGAAACCGTATTTTGATGGTGAATCTTATGGATTCCATCTCGAATTTTTGGTTCCTGACATACCGGTAGTTGTTCAATTTCGTAGGTTTATTATTGTCTGATATGTACAGTCTGGTTTTGACACCAGAAATAGAAGAGAAAAAACCCCTTCCTCATTTTGTGAGGTGGAACACGCTGTAAAAAGGCTTTCTTTACTATATTTAGGACTTTGTTTTCTAATGCTCCTTGCTCCCTAGCTGAGGACCTTAGGGGAGTTATGACAGTTTTGAGGGGGAAAAGAGTAGAAATATATCCGACGCAATTAGACCTAGGATCCAAGGACTGTTTGATATTTTTTTTCCCAGGCCGGGAGGAATAGAGTTAATCTTCCCCCCACCCTGGGAAAACAGTCACTTGGGGGGATTTTTTTTCTATCTCGGGAGGGCCTGCCGAAGAGAAATCCTCTGTCTTTCCTCACAACTATTTTGTTCCCTTGGGGGATTTCTATGGAAACATTTCTTATTCCGAAAGGGCCGTTGGAATGGTGTTGGCCCTAGGTTCGGGAATGCCTTATTCTTATCTCCTGCTTTTTGGAGTATGTCATCCAAATTTTCTCTGAATAAATATTTACCCTCACAGGGAATAGAGCATAGTTTAAGTTTGGTTTGAAGGTCTCCAGTCCAGCTTTTGAGCCATAGCGTTCTCCTGGCAGCATTTGAAAGAGCTGCCGTTTTTTAACGTTAAAGGGAACCTGTCACCTGAATTTGGCGGGACCAGTTTTGGGTCATATGGGCGGGGTTTTCGGGTGTTTGATTCACCCTTTCCTTACCCGCTGGCTGCATGCTGGCTGCAATATTGGATTGAAGTTCATTCTCTGTCCTCCGGAGTACACGCCAGCAATATTGCCTTGCGCAGGCGTGTACTCCGGAGGACAGAGAATAAACTTCAATCCAATATTGCGGCCAGCATGCAGCCAGCGGGTAAGGAAAGGGTGAATCAAACACCCGAAAACCCCGCCCATATGACCCAAAACTGTTCCCGCCAAATTCAGGTGACCGGTTCCCTTTAAACGGACAGAATCTGCTGAAAAGTCCGCTAGGAATGCTGCTGCTCCTCTTATCATGGGTAAGGACTCTAGGATTTTGTTCCTTGATGTCCCATCCCTCAGTTGTTTCTCTAGTTGATCCACCCAAACCATGAGGGATCTGGAGGTACATGTCGCTGCTATAGCTGGCCTTAAATTTCCCCCCGCTGACTCCCAGGCCCCTTTCAGGAGGGTGTCGGCTTTTTTATCTAGTGGGTCTTTGAGTGTACCCATGTCTTTGAAGGGGAGCGCAAACATTTGAGGCTTTGCCTACCGCCACATCAAGCTTAGGAGCTTTGTCCCAGGATGTGGATGCCTCTTTTTCAAACTGGTATTTCCTTTTGAGAGAAGGAACTGACAAATCTTTCCTATCCAGTCGTTCACATTCTTTATTGGAAAAACTATGTTTCTGTTTCTTTTGTCTTAATCCCCCAAACATTATGTCCTGGATTGATTTATCCGGACGGGGGTCTTCCATCCCCATGGTGGATCTCACTGCTTTTACCAGACCTTCTACCTCGACTAGGGGAAAGCAGTGACATCCTCATTTGTCTTCGCCCCAGGATGAAGCTGAGGAGTCTGAGGCATCTGAATCTAGTTCCCCTGAAGTGGAGGGGTCAAATTTGGAGTAATTACGGTCCTTATTTTTTTATTTTTCCCCGTGGGAGATAGTTGAAAAGGCATTCTGAACTTCAGATCGGATTGCAGATTTTAGTTCTAAAGCAAAATCCAGGGTTTCCTCACATACTATCCTTTGAACGCATGATCTACAGAGCTTCTTATCCCAAGATTCTAATACGGCTCTGTTACAAGTGGGGCAACACCGGTTTCTCATTTTCCCCGAATTCTTCTTTCCCTATTAAGGGAACAGAGGGAACCCCCATTACAATGGTGAAC
The DNA here is from genome assembly GCF_051348905.1 of Ranitomeya variabilis. Taxonomy (NCBI): domain Eukaryota; kingdom Metazoa; phylum Chordata; class Amphibia; order Anura; family Dendrobatidae; genus Ranitomeya; species Ranitomeya variabilis. The sequence goes on along the minus strand of NC_135235.1, from coordinate 378,437,574 downwards.
TTTCTCGACGTTCACTCACCATTATATGAAAAAAATCGCAGGTACCGGTTCTGGAGGGGGGACTGTATCCTGGATCTAGGGATCCATGGATGGTGACTTATTCGTTGCAGCTGACCTGCTGCGCTGCGTGAAGCGGTTACTGGAACAGCTATTCCACTTGTCTTTATCTTCAGGGTCATCCCGTTTATGATGGCGCTTCTGCTGTCGGTGCTTAAGCTGCTGCTCGTCTCCTTCCATATCCATGGGGACTGCATACAGCAAAGGCCATCTATCTTCCCTCTTTTTAAACTTGCCGCCCTGCAGCGCCACTTCCGGTCCCGCCCACCCTCCTCCTGCGCTCATTGTGGCTGAGGGATAATTACTGCCCATGCACCCGCCCGGGACCCGGAAGTTCCGCTCTACTTCCGGAGCGGCGGCCATCTTGGTGCACTCACTCTGCACATTGTCGGCACGTGTACTACCGGGGAATCCTGTAGCCCCATACTCCTTTCCGGAGTGGCGGCTGCGCTCCCCCCGTTTACCCTGAAGGACCCAGCAGTCCCAGCGGTGACAGTCTCAGGCACCATATCAGTTGTGGCAGTCTCAGGCACCATATCAGCTGTGGCAGGAGCTTCCTCGCTGCCAGGTCCCGACTGGACGGCCCTGCTCCTTAATCTTCATCCGGACGACGTCTTCGTGCAGGTACCGCACTGAAGGTTCCCCGTCAGGGACAGGAAACCAACTGATGCGAGGGAGAGGAACCGCCCTTTTATCTGTAGGTTTCCTGTCCCTGAAGGGCGGATCCCCTCTCTCCGTGGTGCTGTCATGGGGGACTGAGACAGGTACGTTTCTTTCTCTGCTCTAATCCTCCGAACATCACATCTTCTAGAGATTTAACCATCTTCTCCTCTTTTAGGCACATTGTCTATTTAAAGGCTTTAACTAGTTTGTCCATATCTTCCACCAGGAAAAATGGTCTGCCCCGTATGTTGCTACCTGAGTTAGAGGAGGAAGAAGATTCCCCATTTTCAGAAGGGGAATATCAGAGTCAAACGTCTGATTCAGAAGAAACTTCCCTAGATTTCCTCTTCACTTTTTTTTTTTTAATACGAATTTTAGGGAGACTTCCACCTCTGCCCTGATGACAGATCTAAGGATTGAGGCAAAGTCACTGTCTTCTGACTGCAAGTCTTAACAGAGAGAGACTTTTCTGCCACTCAACTGCTAGTGTGATTTTACATAGCGCACATTACCTGTTCTTCTTAGCGCTAGCTTTTTAGGCCTTTCCTAGTGATTAAACAAAAACAAGGGGCCTATTAAATGGTGACATTCACGGAGAGCGCTCATCATCGCTTGTCACTTTAAGGACATCGGATTCGGAGGCTGTTCTGGGATACATGAAGTATCCTCCCTGGACACTGAGTTGTCCGATAAACTTTGCTCCTTTGACTGGGTTGGCTGCTGCTCCTGCCACTTAAACGGCTGCCCCCTTTGCTGCGTCGATGCTGTTGATGGTGAGCCGGCCGCTGCTGATCCTCCATGGCACTTCAGGAAGGAGAGCTTCATCTGTGGTCTGTCTCCAATTTATGTTTGACCGACAGGGTCTCCTTCCTGGCCTGCCCCCTCCGGTTCCCTCCCGGACACTGCCCTCTGCCTGTGAGATCCAACGAGGACGTGCCATAGCCCCTCGCATCCTGGTCGGCTCTGCCCACATAGCAAGCCATCTTTCCCGACACATGTCCTGTGATGTCTCTCGAGCACACCCACTCCCAATGTTCCTTGCACCACTGACATCAGTGTAGCTTGTCATTACTACCTGCGCGTCCATTCAGCATGCCTCACAAAGAGAAAAGGGGGGGTGGCGTCTTTCCCTTCAACTTTCACCATGGGTTTTCAGCACAAGCTTCCAATGAAGGACAGGAAACCAACTGATGCGGGTTTGAGGTGCCGCCCTTTTATTTTATTAGGTCTCCTGTCCTTAGTGGGTAGATCCAATTCTGCAAATTCAGCGCACCGATCTGTCATCAGTCGAACATCCCTTCGACTGATATTAGCTACTCAGAAATGGCACCCTTAACAAAATCCAGCTGCTGCAGCATCTCAGCGAGGATGACCCAGATCGGCGCGCTGAATTTGAAGCATGGGCATAACAAAAATTGGAATAGGACCCTCAGTTTACACAGAACATTATGTTCAGTGATGAGGCAAACTTTTTTGGGTGGACTATTTATACGGATACACCTAAATAACATGGGAATGGTGACAGTTTTCTTGTGTAGGGCGTCTTGCATTGAAATCTGCTGCAATGACACGGGTACTGCGTTCACCAGACATCAACACAATTTCTATCCGCTCCTCACGTGTTAACCTCTGCGACAGGTCAATGACTGCAAACAAAGAAAAACCTGTAAATAACTCATGAAAGAATAAAGTTACGTTAAAACTAAGCACACCATTGTTTTTCTTGTGAAATTCTCAGTAAGTCTGATCTGTCACACGACCCTCTTCCCATTGGAAAAATAAGTTGGATCCAAAATGGCTGACTTCAAAATGACCACCATGGTCACCACCCATCTTGAAAAGTTTTCCCCCTCCCATGTACTAATGTGCCACAAACAGGAAGTTGATATCACCAACCATTCCCATTTTATTTAGGCGTATCCATATACTTGGCCCACTCTGTACATTATTTGCTATTTAAAGATTTTATTGTCTGTTAAAAATACAATTAACAGCTATTTATACACCTCTACTTTACAAGAATTATTCAACTGTTGCTCCAATACCCAATATCGTAAAATGTCTTTTAGAATTAACCCCTTTCTGACATTAGACGTACTATCCCGTCGAGGTGGGGTGGGCCCGTATGACCACCGACGGGATAGTACGTCATATGTGATCGGCCGCGCTCACGGGGGGAGCGCGGCCGATCGCGGCCGTGTGTCAGCTGATTATCACAGCTGACATCCGGCACTATGTGCCAGGAGCAGTCACGGACCGCCCCTGGCACATTGATCGCAGTGTTCCGGAGGTATAGGGAAGCATCGCGCAGGGAGGGGGCTCCCTGCGTGCTTCCCTGAGACCCCCGGAGCAACGCGATGTGATTGCGTTGCTCCGAGGGTCTCTTACCTCCTCCTCCCTCCAGCAGGCCCGGATCCAAGATATCCGCGGCATCCGGGTCCTGCAGGGAGGTGGCTTCACTGCACTTGCTCAGAGCAGGCGCCGGGAAGCCTCCAGGAGCTATGCACGTCAGATCGCTGATCTGATACAGTGCACAGCAAAGTGTCAGATCGGCGATCTTACACTATAACATGATGCCCCCCCTGGGGCAATGTTATAGTGTAAAAAAAAAAAAAAAAAATCCCCCCAAAAATATATATATTGTTCCTATAAATACATTTCTTTATCTAAATAAAAAAAAACAAAAAAACAATGAAAGTACACATATTTAGTATTGCCGCGTCCGTAACGACCCGACCTATAAAACTGTCCCACTAGTTAACCCCTTCAGTGAACACCGTAAAAAAAATAAACGAGGCAAAACACAACGCTTTATTATCATACCGCCAAACAAAAAGTGGAATAACACGCGATCAAAAAGACGGATATAACCATGGTACCGCTGAAAACGTCATCTTGTCCCGCAAAAAACGAGCCACCATATTGTGTCAAAGAAAAAATAAAGTTACAGTCCTCAGAATAAAGCGATGCAAAAATAATTATTTTTTCTATAAAATAGTTTTTATAGTATAAAAGCGGCTAAACATGAAAAAATGATATAAATGAGGTATCGCTGCAATCGTACTGACCCGAGGAATAAAACTGCTTTATCCATTTTACCAAATGCGGAACGGTATAAACGCCTCCCCCAAAAGAAATTCATGAATAGCTGGTTTTTGCTCATTCTGCCTCACAAAAATCAGAATAAAAATCGATCAAAAAATGTCACGTGCATGAAAATGTCACCAATAAAAACGTCAACTCGTCCCGCAAAAAACAAGACCTCACATGACTCTGTGGACCAAAATATGGAAAAATTATAGCTCTCAAAATGTGGTAACGCAAAAAAAATGTTTTGCAATAAAAAGCGTCTTTCAGTGTGTGACGGCTGCCAATCATAAAAATCCGCTAAAAAACCCGCTATAAAAGTAAATCAAACCCACCTTCATCACCCCCTTAGTTAGCGAAAAATTAAAAAATGTATTTCCATTTTCCCATTAGGGCTAGGGTTAGGGCTAGGGCTACAGTTAGGGTTGAGTCTAAAGTTAGGGTTAGGGCTAAAGTTAGGGTTTGGATTACATTTACGGTTGGGAATAGGGTTGGGATTAGGGTTAGGGGTGTGTCAGGGTTAGGGGTGTGGTTAGAGTTACCGTTGGGTTTAGGGTTAGGGAGGTGTTTGGATTAGGGTTTCAGTTATAATTGGGGGGGTTTCCACTGTTTAGGCAGGGGCTCTCCAAACGCGACATGGTGTTCAATCTCAATTCCAGCCAATTCTGCGTTGAAAAAGTAAAACAGTGCTCCTTCCCTTCCGAGTTCTCCAGTGCGCCCAAACAGGGGTTTACCCCAACATATGGGGTATCAGCGTACTCAGGAAACATTGGACAACAACTTTTGGGGTCCAATTTTTCTTGTTACCCTTGGGAAAATACAAAACTGGGGGCTTAGAAAATAATTTTTGTGGAAAAAAAAGAATTTTTTATTTTCACGGCTCTGCGTTATAAACTGTAGTGAAACAATTGGGGGTTCAAAGCTCTCACAACACATCTAGATGAGTTCCTTAGGGGGTATACTTTCCAAAATGGTGTCACTTGTGGGGGGTTTCAATGTTTAGGCACATCAGTGGCTCTCCAGACGCAACATGGCGTCCCATCTCAATTCCTGTCAATTTTGCATTGAAAAGTCAAATGGCGCTCCTTCCCTTCCGAGCTCTTCCATGCTCCCAAACAGTGGTTTACCCCCACATATGGGGTATCAGTGTACTCAGGACAAATTGTACAACTTTTGATGTCCAATTTCTTCTTACTCTTGGGAAAATAAAAAATTGGGGGCGAAAAGATCATTTTTGTGAAAAAAAATATGATTTTTTATTTTTACGGCTCTGCATTATAAACTTCTGTGAATCACTTAATGGGTCAAAGTGCTCACCACACATCTAGATAAGTTGCTTAGGGGGTGTACTTTCCAAAATGGTGTCACTTGTGGGGGGGTTTCAATGTTTAGGCACATCAGTGGCTCTCCAAACGCAAGATGGCATGTCATCTCAATTCCTGTCAATTTTGCATTGAAAAGTCAAATGGCGCTCCTTCGCTTCCGAGCTCTGCCATGCGCCCAAACATTGGTTTACCCCCACATATGGGGTATCGGCGTACTCAGGACAAATTGTACAACAACTTTTGGGATCCATTTTCTCCTGTTACCCTTGGTAAAATAAAACAAATTGGAGCTGAAGTAAATTATTTGTGTAAAAAAGTTAAATGTTCATTTTTATTTAAACACTCCAAAAATTCCTGTGAAACACCTGAAGGGTTAATAAACTTATTGAATGTGGTTTTGAGCATCTTGAGGGGTGCAGTTTTTAGAATGGTGTCACACTTGGTTATTTTCTATCATATAGACCCCTTAAAATGACTTCAAATGAGATGCGGTCCCTAAAAAAAATGGTGTTGTAAAAATGAGAAGTTGCTGGTCAACTTTTAACCCTTATAACTCCCTAACAAAAAAAAAAAATTTGGTTCCAAAATTGTGCTGATGCAAAGTAGACATGTGGGAAATGTTACTTATTAAGTACTGTATTTTGTGTGACATATCTCTGTGATTTAATTGCATAAAAATTCAAAGTTGGAAAATTGCGAAATTTTCAAAATTATCGCCAAATTTCCATTTTTTTCACAAATAAACACAGGTAATATCAAAGAAATTGTTTACGAGAAAACAATGTCAGAATCACCAGGATCTGTTGAAGCGTTCCAGAGTTATAAACTCATAAAGGGACAGTGGTCAGAATTGTAAAAATTGGCCTGGTCATTAACGTACAAACCACCCTTGGGGGTAAAGGGGTTAATATCAACCACTGAAGCACATCCTAAATAGATAACATAACAGGTCAGCTCTATGCAAGCAGTGCTAGATGCAACAGTAGCCAGTGAGAACCCAACTGGAAGCGTCAGATCTGTCCAACGATCAAGGATACAGTTCCATATGTAACGCAGTACAGGACAGTGAGGGAACTTCGACCATTGTTGCTTTCTGAATTAGACAACTGTTGTGAAGTGTTATTTTATGTATTGAAATAATCCAGTCAAACGTGAAAGGGTTATGAAAGAAAATAAAACTAGAAGACAAGTCCTAAGTCCAGGAATTTACAAGGCCCAGTCTAACTACATCTGTATTCATAAACTAACAAAGTTTTGGCATTTCTAAGCTTACATAATAGGATTTGTAAAATATCTCTATTAATGAAAAAAAACAGGATGCACATAAAGGCTTTTACCACCATGTGGATCATGTTTGATTCCAAAACCGTATAATGGAATTTGTCAGATACTATTTGAATTAGCTACTTTTTCTGCAAACAGTCCCTTATCCATATAAGCTGTTTGTTAACCGGTAACCCCGATTACAGCTACAGTGGCACACGGTAATTGTGGCTTCAGGGAGAAACTCAGCTGATGACCATGGTATTACTGAAAATAAATCTCTATACAATAACCAACACCTATCACTGCCATATGGTGACATAGTGGTAGATACCAGTGCTGCAGGACAAATAAGAGATTACAGTACAGTTATAGATGGTGATTTACAGCTGATATCTTTTTGGCGGAGTCATTCACTTTTCCATATGCCCCAGACTGACATAACTTCTCTGGCCAGGACTCATTTGATTTCTCTCTTTTCTAGCACCATACCGTTCTGTTCTCAACCTGCACATTCTCCACATAATACTGACAATCTAATGTTCACCCACTGCTGCCATATGCGTCCCTATTACTGTAACAGCTGTGTGTCACAAGAACTGTGCTACTTTTACTGGCCCACACCATAATGCAGACCACTATGCCTCTTATAAAGTAAATGCTTCCTTTTGTACCCTACAGATGGTAAAATTCCCTTGTGCAAGTGCCCTAGAAAACAGTGTCCACATTTTGCCTCTAAAAAGTAATAACCCACCTCTTCAACCCATCACTAACTTCTGGCACCTTCCCCTCTGCTTTCAAACATGCCACAATCACAACTATCCTCAAAAAGCCTTCTCTTGACCCGAGCGCTATGTCCAGCTATCGCCCCATATCTTTGCTCCCATTTGCTTCCAAACTCCTTGAGCAGCACGTCCACACTGAACTTTCCTCTCACCTTGCATCTAAGGCTACTTTCACACTAGTGTCGTTTTGCCTATGTCACAATGCGTCGTTTAAGAGAAAAAACGCATGCTGTAAAGTTGTCTGCAGGATGCGTTTTTTCCCCATAGACTTACATTAGCGACGCATTGCGACGTATGGCCATACGTCACATCCGTCGTGCGACGGATGCGTCGTGCTTTGGCGGACCGTCGGCACAAAAAAGTTACATTAACTTTTTTTGTGCGTCGTGTCCGCCATTTCCGACCGCGCAGCTGGAACTCCGCCCCCTCCTCCCCGGACATTACAATGGGGCAGCGGATGCGTTGAAAAACTGCATCCGCTGCCCCCGTTGTGCTTTTCTTTCACAGCATGCGTCGGTAACGTACCGACGCTAGTGTGAAAGTACCCTAACTCGCTGTTTGACAACCTACAATGTGGCTTCCATCCCCATCATTCCACTGAGACTGCCCTGACCAAACTTACGAACGACTTAGGCTGGTTTCGCACTTGCGTTGCGTACTTCCTCCTTGCTTCCTCCGTGAAGCTCAGCCCAGGCTCTGCCTACTGTTGCCCTGTGTACCCATCTTTAATATTGGGTACGCAGGGACATGAATTGTATGCGGATGTGTCCGCATGCGGTGATTTGAGGTGTGCGGCGACCGCACGGAAATGCGGCACACCTCAAATCGCCACATGGGGACAGATCGGCATACAACGCATGTCCCTGCGTACCTAATGTTAAAGATAGGTACCTAAAGATAGGTACGCAGGGCAACGCAGGACACAGGCGGCAGTAGGTGGAGCTTCACAGAGGAAGTACGCTGCCATCCACATAACAGCAACGCAAATGTGAAACCAGCCTTACTAACAGCCAAAGCTAACAGACAATTCTCTATACTTCTCCTTCTAGACCTGTCCTCTGCCTTCAACACAGTTGACCTCTGCTTTCTACTACAGATCCTCTCTTCCTTTGGTGTCAAAGACCTTGCTCTATCCTGGATCTCCTCATACCTTACCAACCGCACATTTATCGTTTCCTACTCCCATACTACCTCTTCATCTCGCCCCCTCTCTGTTGGCATCCCTCAAGGCTCTGTCCTAGGACACCTTCTCTTCTCAATCTACACCCTTGGCTTGGGACAACAAAGTCCTATGGCTTCCAGTACCATCTATATGCTGAGGACACAGCTCTACCTCTGGCCCAGATGTCACCTCTCTGCTCTCCAGAATCCAAGATTGTCTGTCAGCCATATCCTCCTTCTCCTCTCGCTTCCTCAAACTCAATGTGGACAAATCTGAACTAGTTATCTTTCCTCCATCTCACACACCTTCCCTACCTGATCTATCTATCACAAATAAATTCACACTTTCTCCTGTCCGGGTAATCTGCTGCCTCGGAGGAACCCTTGACTCTGCCCTGTCTTTCAACCAGCACATCCAATCTTTCGCCACCTCCTGTCGCCTCCAGCTCAAAAATATTTCCAGAATCTAGTCCTTTCCTCAACCCTCCCTCTACCAAAATGCTTGTGTATGCCCTAATCATCTCCCGCCTCGACTACTGCGACATCCTCTTTTGTGGCCTACCTTCTAACACTCTCGCAACCCTCCAGTCTGTCCTTAACTCTGCTGCCTGACTAATCTCTCTCCTCGTGACACTCCTGCTTCACCTCTTTGCAAATCGCTTCACTGGCTCCCAATTTCCCAGCGTATCCAGTTTAAACCACTAACACTGACCTACAAAGCCATCCATAACCTTTCTCCTGCATATATTTCCGAACTAATCTCTCATTATCTTCCCTCGCGTAATCTCCGGTCCTCCCAAGACCTCCTTCTCTCCTCCACGCTTATTCGCTCCTCACCCAATTGCCTCCAAGACTATACCTCATCATCTGAAATTCTGTGCCCCAACACGTCCGGTTATCCACCACATTTGGATCCTTCAAACAGAACTTGAAAACCCAACTCTTCAAAAAAGCTTACAACCTGCAATGACTACATGGCCAACTCAACACCACCGAAGCTACTGCAACACTCGACCTACGGTCCCCTTCCCTTTGTACCAATCTGTCTTAGTTAGTTTTGTTTACTGTAAGTGATATTTGTATTTTGATGCAACCCCGTCTAATGTACAGCACCATGGAATTAATGTTGCTATAAATGAATAATAATAATGCCCCAAGTGCACTTTTTGATGGTCACAATACTCGGAATGCCTCCTTAACAATAATACTTCATAAGTGCCTACTTAACATTTAATAATGTCCACTGCGGCCCCATGTACAGCTTCCATATACAGAGCATGGTTGGCCCACAGCTACACTATGCACAGTATGAGGTCCCCAATGCTTCCCAAAACACATTACCTCCACAGTAGCGCCCACATATAATGGTCCCAACAGTAGGCCCCACACTGTATAATGTAACTTCCATTAGTCCTTGCACTTTATGAGGGCCCCCACAGTAGCCCCCAAACTGCATAATGGCCCAACAATAGTCCCCCACTATCAAGGCTCCCTTATTAGCTCAGACACTGTATAATGGCCCCAAAACTGTATACTGGCCTCTACAATTGAACCCATGTGCATAATGGCCCTCATGCTGTAATATGTCTCCCACATTTGCACCCACACTGTATAAGGACCACCATGCTGTATAATGTCCCGCACACTTTGAGTGCCACCCCCTCACTGTATGTTGGCCCCCCCACCCTTGCCCTTACAATGAATGAGTGGCCCACATAACTCATGATGCCCCCAGTCATACCAAACTTTTTAATTAAAACAAATATCATATACTCACCTAATCCAGGATTCGAACGAGCCCTCCTGCAAAGCGCAGATGCACACACTGGACAATAGAGTCTTGACGCTTCTGACTCAGGCCGGCGTCACACTCAGCGTAAGACAATACGGTCCGTTTTTTACGGCCGTAATACGGATAAATGTTCCCAAAATAGTGATCCGTAGGCAGGGTGTGTCAGCGTATTTTGCGCATGGCATCCTCCGTAAGTAATCCGTATGGCATCCGTACTGCAATATTTTCTCGCAGCCTTGCAAAACCGACATCTAATGGATTTATGTGCTCAAATGTTTGTTAAAACATATATACAGTATATATATATATATATATATATATATATATATATATATATATATATATATATATATATATATACTGTACCTCTGTCATTGAGACACATATATATGTATATTCTGTATTTATATTTCATTCAGCGCGATATCTGTGAAAAGCCGGTAATTCAATTGCCGGCTTTTCATTTCTCCTGCACAAACCCGACAGGATATGAGACATAGTTTACATACAGTAAACCATCTCCTATCCCCTTTTTTTTTGCATATTCCACACTAATGTTAGTAGTGTGTATGTGCAAAATGTGGGCGCTGTAGCTGTGCAAATAAAGGGTTAAATGGCGGAAAAAATTGGCGTGGGCTCCCGCGCAATTTTCTCCGCCAGAGCGGTAAAGCCAGTGACTGAGGGCAGATATTAATAGCCAGGAGAGGGTCCATGGTTATTGGCCCCCCCGTGGCTAAAAACATCTGCCTCCAGCCACCCCAGAAAAGGCACATCTGGAAGATGCGCCTATTCTGGCACTTGGCCCCTCTCTTCCCACTCCCTGTAGCGGTGGGATATGGGGTAATGAAGGGTTAATGTCACCTTGCTATTGTAAGGTGACATTAAGCCAGATTAATAATGGAGAGGCGTCAATGATGACACCTATCCATTATTAATCCAATTGTCTGAAAGGGTTAAAAAACACACACAAACACACATTATTAAAAATTATTTTAATGAAAAACACACTGGTTGTTTTAGTATTTTATTGTTCTCTCAATCCATCAGAACACCCTCGCTTGGCAAAATAATAAACGCACAAGATACATACCTTCCGATGATCTGTCACGTCCAACGAGGTAATCCATCTGAAGGGGTTAATTATTTGACAGGCAGGAGCTGCGTTAATGCACTCGCTCGTGTCTGTAATCCCCGGGTAATGAAGGAAATCTGAGTGATCTGTACTTGCATTGAGTTGTGGTGAGGCGCCCTCTGGTGGATGTTCTCATGAACTGCAGCCTTGGAAAAGTTCCCACGCTCGAGTTCATATGAGTTCATCCACCAGAGGGCGCCTCACCGCAACTCAATGCAAGTACAGATCACCCAGCTTTCCTTCATTACCCGGGGATTACAGACACGAGCGAGTGCATTAGCGCAGCTCCTGCCTGTCAAATAATTAACCCCTTCAGATGGATTACTTCGTGGGACGTGACGGTTCATCTGAGGGTATGTATCTTGTGCGTTTATTATTTTGCCAAGCGAGGGTGTTCTGATGGATTGAGAGAGCAATAAAATACTAAAACAACCTGTGTGTTTATTTCATTAAAATAATTTTTAATAATGTGTGTGTGTTTTTTAACCCTTTCAGACAACTGGATTAATAATGGATAGGTGACATAATTGACGCCTCTCCATTATTAATCTGGCTTAATGTCACCTTACAATAGCAAGGTGGCATTAACCCTTCATTACCCCAAGAACACCATCCCCACAGTGCTACACGGGAGTGGGAAGAGTGGCCAAGTGCCAGAATAGGCGCATCTTCCAGATGTGCCTTTTCTGGGGTGGCTGGGGGCAGATGTTTGTAGCCAGGGGGGGCCAATAACCATGGACCCTCTCTAGGCTATTAATATCTGCCCTCAGTCACTGGCTTTACCATTCTGGCGGAGAAAATTGCGTGGGAGCCCACGCCAATTTTTTCCGCCATTTAACCCTTTATTTGCGCAGCTACAGCGCCCACATTTTGCACATACACACTACTAACATTAGTAGTGTGGACTATGCAAAAAAAAGGGGATATGACATGGTTTACTGTATGTAAACCATGTCTCATATGTCGGGTTTAGGCAGGAGAAATGAAAAGCCGGCAATTGAATTACCGGCTTGTCACTAACACCGCTGCGTATTTCTCGCAAGTCACACTGCTGGTCCGTGTGGAATCCGTATTTTTCTCGCCCCCATAGACTTTCATTGGCGTATTATTTGTGCAATACGCTGACAAACGCAGCATGCTGCGATTTTGTACGGCCGTAGAAAGCCGTATAATACTGAACCGTAATATACGGCTGATAGGAGCAGCCCCATTGAGAATAATTGTGCCGTTTGTTTGGCGAGTTTTACGGACGTATTTTCTGCGCTCTTACGTCCGTAAAACTCGCTAGTGTGACGCCGGCCTCAAGCAGGGACTCGGGTGTACTGATGGCGCTTCTGACACTGCAACCCCCTACAGTCATAAAGCAGCCTGACGTCTACAGAATTGGAAATCGTCGTGCAGGGAGATAATGTCTCCCAGTTATACTGCACAGCTAAACTATATCTGTGTGCTATAATTAAAAGTAGTGGTAACGCTGGGTGGGCTCATGTGCGCACAGAGCCCAGGGTGACCAAACTCTCAGCCGCCCACGCAGCGTTGGACTGAGGTGCTGAACTTTTCACCTGCATACAAATATGACACTGCCCTCGTTTACAAATTTACCTATCTCTATGTAATAAACTCAGTAGTTTGGTTAATGAATGATGAGCTGCTGCTTTTTTCTGTTAAGAGTAAATCAAGTAAATTATGCCAAGTACTGCCCATACAGTGGAGTTGGGCGCCCAGATATGCACAGGGGCCCACCGGGGGTTTCCCTTGTTATCCTATGGGCCAGTCCAAGCCTGCACCCAGGTAGCTACGTTACTCGGGTTAGGATATGTACAGACATGGAGCATTTGCTGCATATTTTATTATGGGAAGTTACATTCATCTAAAGCAGGGGTGCGGAATCTATTTCTGCCAAGGGCCATTTAGATATTTATACCATCCTTCGGGGGCAGTACAAACTCCGCCCACAAAGCTCATCATGACTGTGGCACTGGTTTCAGGACGTAATCTCTCATTGCATGCCCTTCAGTGTTCAGTAGTGAACAGTGTGTGTGTGTGTGTGTGTGTGTGTGTGTGTGTGTGTGTGTGTGTGTGTGTGTGTGTGTGTGTTCGCTCAGGGGCCTGATAAAAAGGCATCGAGGGCCGTAAATGGCCCTGGGGCCTGAGGCTCCCTACCCCTGATCTAAAGCAACCCTACCCCATTCAGATGACAGTCAAAAAAAAATTCTGCAACAAAATGTTATTTGTAATCACTGAAACAATTCAAGCTATGAGAAGAACCCTGTTCAGAAATGAAAAAAGCAGCTTCAACAAGTGAAAGCTACCATGGCCTTGTACTAGGTAGATGAATATAACAACCTGGAATTTCACTGTTTTTTTTGGAGGTTTGCATAAATTCCTGCAAAGAACATGCCTACAACTGAACATTTAGCTTTCTTTATGTGAAGCAAACAAATACCACAACATTACTGAAAACTTTAGTGTGCGTAACTATTTACCCCTGAAGTCAGTACTTTGTAGAGCCTCCCTCTGCAGCAATTACAGCTGCTAGTCGATTTGGATAAGCCTCTGTGAGCTTTCCAAATCTTGTCACTGGGATTTTTGCCCATTCCTGAAGGCCAAACTGCTTCAGCTCCTTCAAGTTAGATGGTTTCCACTAGTTAACAGCAATCTTAAAGTCTGACTACAGATTTTCAAATGGATTAAGGCCTAGGCTTGGATTAGGCCACTGGAAAATTTACGTTTCTCCTTAAATCACTAGAATGTTGCCGTAACAGCATTCTTTGGGTCATTGTCTTGTCAGGTGAACCTTCGTCCCAGTCTCAATTCACTGACAGACTGAAACAGGTTTTGCTCTTGAAAATATCTGTATTTTGAACCATTCATCTTCCTTTCGACTCAAACCATTTTCCCTGTCCCTGCAGTGGGGAAACGTCCTCACAGAATGATGCTTGCACCACCATGTTTCACTGTGGGGATGGTGTTCTTGGGGTGATGAGCTGCATTGGTTTGGTGCCTTTTAAAAGATCACCTTATGATCGTCTCATAACGATCGCATTAAAATTATCACCTTATAATGATCGTGTAATAATGATCACCTTATAACGATCCTCTCATAATGATCGCCTCATAATGAACGCCTAATAATGATCACTTCAAGAATGATTATTATGGTGGCCAAAACGTTCAATTTTGGTTTCATATGACCACATCACCTTGCTCCATATATTTGGGGGGGTGTCTCCTACATGTGATTTGCCAAAACTGAAAACGAGCCTTACAATTTCTGCATAAGTAAACGCTTTTTTCATCCCTCTTCCAAGACCACCTCTATGGAGTGTAAGGCTTATTGTGGTCATATGGACAAATACTCCAGTCTCTGCAGCTTCGTCATGGATACCTTTGGTCTCTGTGCTGCCTCTCTGATTAATGCATCCTTGCCTGGGCTGAGAGTTTTGGAGGGCGACCCCCCTGGCAGGTACAGTTAGGTCCATATATATATTTGGACAGAGACAACATTTTTCTAATTTTGGTTATAGACATTACCACAATGAATTTTAAACAAAACAATTCAGATGCAGTTGAAGTTCAGACTTTCAGCTTTCATTTGAGGGTATCCACCTTAAAATTGGATTAAGGGTTTAGGAGTTTCAGCTCCTTAACATGTGCCACCCTGTTTTTAAAGGGGACAAAAGTAATTGGACAGATTCAATAATTATAAATAAAATGTTAATTTTTAGTACTTGGTTGAAAACCCTTTGTTGGCAATGACTGCCTGAAGTCTTGAACTCATGGACATCACCAGACGCGGTGTTTCCTCCTTTTTGATGCTCTGCCAGGCCTTCACTGCGGTGGTTTTCAGTTGCTGTTTGTTCGTGGGCCTTACTGTCTGAAGTTTAGTCTTTAACAAGTGAAATTCATGCTCAATTGGGTTGAGATCAGGTGACTGACTTGGCCATTCAAGAATATTCCACTTCTTTGATTTAATAAACTCCTGGGTTGCTTTGGCTTTATGTTTTGGGTCATTGTCCATCTGTAGTATGAAACAACGACCAATCAGTTTTGCTGCATTTGGCTGGATCTGAGCACACAGTATGTCTCTGAATACCTCAGAATTCATTCTGCTTCTTCTGTCCTGTGTCACATCATCAATAAACACTAGTGACCCAGTGCCACTGGCAGCCATGCATGCCCAAGCCATCACACTGCCTCCGCCGTGTTTTACAGATGATGTGGTATGCTTTGGATCATGAGCTGTACCACGCCTTCGCCATACTTTTCTCTTTCCATCATTCTGGTAGAGGTTGATCTTGGTTTCATCTGTCCAAAGAATGTTCTTCCAGAACTGTGCTGGCTTTTTTAGATGTTATTTTTTGAGCAAAGTCCAGTCTAGCCTTTTTATTCTTGATGCTTATGAGTGGCTTGCACCGTGCAGTGAACCCTCTGTATTTACCTTCATGCAGTCTTCTCTTTATGGTAGATTTGGATATTGATACGCCTACCTCCTGGAGAGTGTTGTCCACTTGGTTGGCTGTTGTGAAGGGGTTTCTCTTCACCATGGAGATTATTCTGCGATCATCCACCACTGTTGTCTTCCGTGGGCACCCAGGTCTTTTTGCATTGATGAGTTCACAAGTGCTTTCTTTCTTTCTCAGGATGTACCAAACTGTAGATTTTGCCACTCCTAATATTGTAGCAATTTCTCGGATGTTTTTTTCTGTTTTCGCAGCTTAAGGATGGCTTGTTTTACCTGCATGGAGAGCTCCTTTGACCACATGTTTATTTCACAGCAAAACCTTATAAATGCAAGCACTTCAAATCAACTCCAGGCCTTTTATCTGCTTAATTGAGAATGACATAACGAAGGGATTACCCACACCTGTCCATGAAATAGCCTTGGAGTCAATTGTCCAATTACTTTTGGTCCCTTTAAAAACAGGGTGGCACATGTTAAGGAGCTGAAACTCCTAAACCCTTCATCCAATTTTAATGTGGATACCCTCAAATGAAAGCTGAAAGTCTGAACTTCAACTGCATCTGAATTGTTTTGTTTAAAATTCATTGTGGTAATGTCTATAACCAAAATTAGAAAAATGTTGCCTCTGTTCAAATATATATGGACTTAACTGTATGTTGTGATACCATGCTACCATGTTCTTTACATTTACGGATTACAAATTTGATGGTGACCCGGGAGATAATCAGAGATTGGGATTTTTTTTTATTTTTTTTTTAAATAACCCAACCCTGATTTGTACTTTTCAACAACTTTGCCCTTGATTTGTTTGAAGATCTTCTTTGTCTTCATGGTGTTTGGTTAGTGGTAGCTCTTACTTAAAGGTACCTTCACACTAAATGACTTTGCAACGATAACGATAGCGATCCGTGACATTGCAGCGTCCTGGATAGCAATATCGTTGTGTTTGACACGCAGCAGCGATCTGGATCCTGCTGTGATATCGCTGGTCGTTACTGAAAGTCCAGAACTTTATTTGGTCATCAGATCGGCGTGTATCGTCGTGTTTGACAGCAAAAGCAACGATGCAGCAATGTTTTACAATGGTAACCAGGGTAAATATTGGGTTACTAAGCACAGGGCCGCACTTAGTAACCCGATGTTTACCCTGGTTACCATTGTAAATGTAAAAAAAAAAAAAACAGTACATACTCACCTTCTGATGTCCGTCAGGTCCCTGGCCGTCTGCTTCCCGCACTGACTGTGAGCGCCGGCCGGCCGTAAAGCACAGCACAGCGGTGACGTCACCGCTGTGCTCTGCTTTTACTTTACGGCCGGCGCTCACAGTCAGTGCGGGAAGCAGACGGCCAGGGACCTGACGGACATCAGAAGGTGAGTATATACTGGGGTTTTTTTTACATTTACAATGGTAACCAGTGTAAACATCGGGTTACTAAGCGCGGCCCTGCGCTTAGTAACCCGATGTTTACCCTGGTTACCCGGGGACTTCGGCATCGTTGGTCGCTGGAGAGCTGTCTGTGTGACAGCTCTCCAGCGACCACACAGCAACGCTGCAGCGATCGGCATCGTTGTCGATATCGCTGCAGCGTCGCTTAATGTGACGGTACCTTAATGGCGTTTCAGCCCCTATGGCCTTTCAGAAAAGGTGTGTATATACTGATAGACCATGAGACACTTAGATTGCACCCAGTTGGACTTCCTTTCACTATGCATGTGAATTATGAAGGTAATTGCTTGCGCCATAAATTTTTAGGGGCTTCATACATATGCACATGCCAAATTTTAGTTATTTGATCCCATAAATTTAATTTATGACTTTTTTCTACCTCACCAATTTAGACTATTACTTAAGCATCACACACAAACCACATTACAAAAATATTTAAACAGGTTGTAATGTAGCAAAAAAGGGAAAAAGCCAAGGGGGTGAATACTTTTGCAAGCCAATGTATAGAATAAACAAAGCAACATTTAAAGAACTGGGTGTGGGGCAACCCATTCTCCAAATGAGTGGAGGTGAACAGGGGTAGTCTTCCACTAAAAAAAAAAATGATGCCATACTCAGTAGGACAACACCTATAAGAACAAACTCAGTGGCTGCAACTATTTTACAAAGACATACAGTGGCCACTTCTGGGTACTGCAGGTCAACTCATTCAAATACACCACCCAGCAGAGGCCACCGAGCAGTGCACAGGGCTGTGGTGTACCACTCAGTATACTGGTTATATCTGGTCACTGCCAAAGCTATGTTGCAGATCGGTGGCTATGGTAGCTGTCAGATCCAGATCTGACAAATTTTGTTTTTATGGCTTTGTTTTTTTTCCTCCCTTTCTTGCAAAAGCCATAACTTATATTTTTCCATCCACATAGCCATTTCAGGTCTTGTCTTTGGTAAGAGTTGTTCTTTTGAATGACATCATTCATTATAGCATACAATGTAGTGGAAAACAGGGAAAAAATGTCAAGTGAGGTGAAACTGCGCAAAAACCATAATTCCACAATAGTTTACTTTTATGACGATTCATTGTCCGATAAAAATAACCTGGCATCATGAATCCAAGTTAGTTCAATACCAAACCAGCCCAAACTTGTCTTTTTATTACGCTAGATGTTAGAGGGGGGGAACAAACAAACAAATAGAAACAAAGCAGGACAAGCTGACATTTTTATTGATACCATTTTGGGATAGATAAGATGTTTTGATCACTACCTATTGTATCTTTATGCAACATAGCAGTGGACCCCCCACCCAAAAAAAAAAAAAAATTGTATAGATGGTGGCCTGATTCTAACGTACCGGGTATTCTAGAATATGTAGGTAGTATATAGCACAGGCTACGTACTATATTGCACAGTGAAGTAGTATAACACAACCGACGTAGTATATAACATAGCTACGTAGTATATAACAGAGCTACGTAGTATATAACAGCGTACGTAGTATATAGCAGAGCCACGTAGTATATTGCAGAGTCACGTAGTATATTGTACAGTCACATTGTATACTGCACAGTCACGTTGTATATTGCCCAGCTACATAGTATATATCAAAGAGATGTAGTATATAACAGAGCCCATGCAGTATGTAACACAGCCCACGTAGTATATAGCAATGTGGGCACTATATGTGTGGTTAAAAAAGACTTAAAATAAAAAATAAACATATACTCACCTTCCGAAGGCCCCTTGAAGTCCTGGCGCCGGTGTGCGGTGCACACGGCAGCTTCAGGTTCCAGGGTTGGTATGAGCGCAGGACCTGTGATTAAGTCGCGGTCACATGACCGTAACGTCATGGCAGGTCCTTCTCGCATAGCATCCTTGGCACCGGAACCTGCCACTTGCACTGTCGATGACAGCACGCGATGTCGGAAGGTGAGAATAATAGTGTTGAGCGATACTTTCCGATATCGGAAAGTATCGGTATCGGAAAGTATCGGCCGATACCGTCAAAATATCGGATCCAATCCGATACCGATACCCGATCCCAATGCAAGTCAATGGGACGAAAATATCGGAATTAAAATAAACCCTTTATAAACTTGTAGGTTCATTCTACATGAAGGAAAACAACTAAGAAT
The DNA here is from genome assembly GCF_051348905.1 of Ranitomeya variabilis. Taxonomy (NCBI): domain Eukaryota; kingdom Metazoa; phylum Chordata; class Amphibia; order Anura; family Dendrobatidae; genus Ranitomeya; species Ranitomeya variabilis. The sequence continues at coordinate 378,418,263 of NC_135235.1, read as the reverse complement.
AATGTAGGATGTATTGGGGGACGTGGCGGAGATATTAAAGGGACAGAGGTTTAGCCCAATGTAATAGAATAGCAGGATTTTTAATTTTTTTTTATGAAGTTCGGCGTTAGAAAGAATTTGACTATGTTATTTTTTTTTTTTTTTATGTCAGATATTGATGTTTCACTACTTCCACGCCCTTCACCTTCTTTTTTACTTCTCCCACGCTTTCTTCTTAATTATCCTCATCATCAGCTTCTTTGACATCAACTTCTTCACCTTATTCATCTTCTTCTTCATCTTCTACCTATTATTTTTTGGGTTACATTGTTCATATTCTTTTTATTTTACTATTATCTTCATCATATTCAACTTCTTCATCATATTCTTATTTGTGACAGGCATTCCCGTAGTTGTTATCTATAAAAGTTTGAAGATTACACCTTCCGTTCTGCCTGTCACAAACCAGTTACATTTGTCCGCGTTCAGTTTGGCCTGCAGCATCAGGCTTTATCCAGGGGCACCACGAGGAGGAACGGACTCACCCCCATACACTGCTTAGTCTTCTTCTGCTTATAATTTACATAATATTTTTTTGCTCTGATATTTTGTGTTATGCTTAATGTCCTTCTGCTCTTTGTTCTGCAGCCTCTTGTTCTTCTGCTTCTCGGTCTTCCAGGTCGTCGTCGTCTCCAGGGTCGTCGTCTCCGGGGTCGTCGTCATCGGGGTGGTCTCCGGGGTCGTCGTCATCGGGGTGGTCTTCAGGGTCATCGTCTCCAGGGTCGTCGTCATCACGGTGGTTGTCGTCTCTGGTGTCGTCGTCATCTTAGGGGTGTTCTTCCGGGTCATCGTGTTTAGTCTCTTGAACTTGGAAATGTAGCAGAAGGTACAAGAAGGCTGAGAAAATGCCGAGAACCAGCTGATGGAACTGGAACTCGGATGGCTACCCGAAGGTCCAAGAGCCAATGGAACTACCGAGGACCAGCTGACGTTACTGGAACCCGGTTACTAAGCAGGAGGTACCCGTGCCTGAAAGCACTACCAAGGACCACCTGACGTTGGTGGAACTCGGATACCCAGAGGGAGGCACCTAAGCCAAAGGCTCTGCCCGGAACCAGCTGACGGTACTGGAACCAGGATGGGGAGCAGAAGGTACAAGAGCAAAAGACACTGCCGAGAACCAGCTGACGGTGCTGGAACCCGGATGGGTAGCCGAAGGTCCAAGAGCCAATGGAACTACCGAGGACCAGCTGACGTTACTGGAACCCGGTTACTAAGCAGGAGGTACCCGTGCCTGAAAGCACTACCAAGGACCACCTGACGTTGGTGGAACTCGGATACCCAGAGGGAGGCACCTAAGCCAAAGGCTCTGCCCGGAACCAGCTGACGGTACTGGAACCAGGATGGGGAGCAGAAGGTACAAGAGCAAGTGTCTGCGTGGCTTTTGCAGGACACGATGCCGGCTGCACAGCAGGGGAACAGCTGGCGGTGCTGGACCCCACTGACACATTGGCTGGTGTTTTTCTCTGTGCAGCTAGCACATCTGGGCCCCAACTGGCGGTGTGTTAGAGCCCAGGGACAGCAGGAGGAGGAGCAGGAGGAGGAGGAGCAGGGGGAGGGGAGTGTAGGCCGAAGCCTGCACTGGCGGCAGCTTTGGGTGTGTTGTGTCTGCGTGGCTTTTGCAGGACACGTTGCCGGCTACACAGCAGGGGAACAGCTGGCGGTGCTGGACCCCACTGACACATTGGCGAGGTGTTTGGCTCTGTGCAGCCAGCACTTCCGGACAGCAACTAGCGTTGTTGGAGCCCGGGCTCTGCAGGTGGAGCAGAGTGTAGGCCGAAGCCTACTTGAACCGATTTCAAAGGTCACCTTTAACCCCCCCTCAGGGGTTAGAAAGTAGAAGAGCCACAGCTTATGCAGCAGTAGTGCTGCACAAGTCAAAGGTTGCTCTTTTAATTTTTCTCCTTGCACACGCTGAATGAAACACGTATAACATTTAGCCCTTTATACAGTCAAACTGTGTAATGGAGGCGAGAGTTCCCTTTGTAATGAGACGCAGCACAGGTGTCAAGAATCCCACCTTGGTGCTGGGTGCAGCCTCCCGAGCGTTGTTATTTGCTGTACAGGAGTCTGCGCTGTCGTGTTATCCCCTGGCCTAGCGCCGTTAGCGCTGCCCATCTTCTGGCATCATGTAATGTCGGCCGGTGCGGTTCGCGATGACCATGAATCCCAGCCCCGCAGTGTCTTAACATTGTTAAAACACTGCGGGGCTGGGATTCAGGGCCTGGCGCAGCACATATGTTGGCCTCTCACACTCGGGTCCTTACACCCGCTTCAGACTGTGCGGCGTCATCTGATCCCTTATCGCATGCCACGGCCATGAAGCCGCACAGTCCGAAGAAGGCGGAAGGAGAGGAGGGACAGGCGAACTGATGCACTGATCCTGCCCATCAATCACACCCTCGCAGTCCCAATAAATAAGACACCGAGGGGCGTTGTGTGGGTCAGGGCGGCCGCAGAGGCGCAGGCAGCCAAACAATGATGCCAGAAGACGGGCAGCGCTACCAAGGGGGTTGCAGCGTGTCATTACAAAGGAAAGTCACACCACCGGGACGGTTAAATGGTCACACAGAGGACACATTGCAGACGTGTTTTCAGTTCCACATGTGCGAGGAGAATACGTTTCTGAGCCACCTTGCACACATGCAGCATTACCGCTGTACAAGGTGGCTGGATAACGTAAAAACGCCTGGGGGAGGGGGGACAGGTTCCCTTCAATTTCAGTTCTTGTGTCTGCGTGGCTTTTGCAGGACACGTTGCCGGCTGCACAGCAGGGGAACAGCTGGCGGTGCTGGACCCCACTGACACATTGGCTGGTGTTTTTCTCTGTGCAGCTAGCACATCTGGGCCCCAACTGGCGGTGTGTTAGAGCCCAGGGGCAGCAGGAGGAGGAGCAGGAGGAGGAGGAGCAGGGGGAGGGGAGTGTAGGCCGAAGCCTGCACTGGCGGCAGCTTTGGGTGTGTTGTGTCTGCGTGGCTTTTGCAGGACACGTTGCCGGCTACACAGCAGGGGAACAGCTGGCGGTGCTGGACCCCACTGACACATTGGCGAGGTGTTTGGCTCTGTGCAGCCAGCACTTCCGGACAGCAACTAGCGTTGTTGGAGCCCGGGCTCTGCAGGTGGAGCAGAGTGTAGGCCGAAGCCTACTTGAACCGATTTCAAAGGTCACCTTTAACCCCCCCTCAGGGGTTAGAAAGTAGAAGAGCCACAGCTTATGCAGCAGTAGTGCTGCACAAGTCAAAGGTTGCTCTTTTAATTTTTCTCCTTGCACACGCTGAATGAAACACGTATAACATTTAGCCCTTTATACAGTCAAACTGTGTAATGGAGGCGAGAGTTCCCTTTGTAATGAGACGCAGCACAGGTGTCAAGAATCCCACCTTGGTGCTGGGTGCAGCCTCCCGAGCGTTGTTATTTGCTGTACAGGAGTCTGCGCTGTCGTGTTATCCCCTGGCCTAGCGCCGTTAGCGCTGCCCATCTTCTGGCATCATGTAATGTCGGCCGGTGCGGTTCGCGATGACCATGAATCCCAGCCCCGCAGTGTCTTAACATTGTTAAAACACTGCGGGGCTGGGATTCAGGGCCTGGCGCAGCACATATGTTGGCCTCTCACACTCGGGTCCTTACACCCGCTTCAGACTGTGCGGCGTCATCTGATCCCTTATCGCATGCCACGGCCATGAAGCCGCACAGTCCGAAGAAGGCGGAAGGAGAGGAGGGACAGGCGAACTGATGCACTGATCCTGCCCATCAATCACACCCTCGCAGTCCCAATAAATAAGACACCGAGGGGCGTTGTGTGGGTCAGGGCGGCCGCAGAGGCGCAGGCAGCCAAACAATGATGCCAGAAGACGGGCAGCGCTACCAAGGGGGTTGCAGCGTGTCATTACAAAGGAAAGTCACACCACCGGGACGGTTAAATGGTCACACAGAGGACACATTGCAGACGTGTTTTCAGTTCCACATGTGCGAGGAGAATACGTTTCTGAGCCACCTTGCACACATGCAGCATTACCGCTGTACAAGGTGGCTGGATAACGTAAAAACGCCTGGGGGAGGGGGGACAGGTTCCCTTCAATTTCAGTTCTTGTGTCTGCGTGGCTTTTGCAGGACACGTTGCCGGCTGCACAGCAGGGGAACAGCTGGCGGTGCTGGACCCCACTGACACATTGGCTGGTGTTTTTCTCTGTGCAGCTAGCACATCTGGGCCCCAACTGGCGGTGTGTTAGAGCCCAGGGGCAGCAGGAGGAGGAGCAGGAGGAGGAGGAGCAGGGGGAGGGGAGTGTAGGCCGAAGCCTGCACTGGCGGCAGCTTTGGGTGTGTTGTGTCTGCGTGGCTTTTGCAGGACACGTTGCCGGCTACACAGCAGGGGAACAGCTGGCGGTGCTGGACCCCACTGACACATTGGCGAGGTGTTTGGCTCTGTGCAGCCAGCACTTCCGGACAGCAACTAGCGTTGTTGGAGCCCGGGCTCTGCAGGTGGAGCAGAGTGTAGGCCGAAGCCTACTTGAACCGATTTCAAAGGTCACCTTTAACCCCCCCTCAGGGGTTAGAAAGTAGAAGAGCCACAGCTTATGCAGCAGTAGTGCTGCACAAGTCAAAGGTTGCTCTTTTAATTTTTCTCCTTGCACACGCTGAATGAAACACGTATAACATTTAGCCCTTTATACAGTCAAACTGTGTAATGGAGGCGAGAGTTCCCTTTGTAATGAGACGCAGCACAGGTGTCAAGAATCCCACCTTGGTGCTGGGTGCAGCCTCCCGAGCGTTGTTATTTGCTGTACAGGAGTCTGCGCTGTCGTGTTATCCCCTGGCCTAGCGCCGTTAGCGCTGCCCATCTTCTGGCATCATGTAATGTCGGCCGGTGCGGTTCGCGATGACCATGAATCCCAGCCCCGCAGTGTCTTAACATTGTTAAAACACTGCGGGGCTGGGATTCAGGGCCTGGCGCAGCACATATGTTGGCCTCTCACACTCGGGTCCTTACACCCGCTTCAGACTGTGCGGCGTCATCTGATCCCTTATCGCATGCCACGGCCATGAAGCCGCACAGTCCGAAGAAGGCGGAAGGAGAGGAGGGACAGGCGAACTGATGCACTGATCCTGCCCATCAATCACACCCTCGCAGTCCCAATAAATAAGACACCGAGGGGCGTTGTGTGGGTCAGGGCGGCCGCAGAGGCGCAGGCAGCCAAACAATGATGCCAGAAGACGGGCAGCGCTACCAAGGGGGTTGCAGCGTGTCATTACAAAGGAAAGTCACACCACCGGGACGGTTAAATGGTCACACAGAGGACACATTGCAGACGTGTTTTCAGTTCCACATGTGCGAGGAGAATACGTTTCTGAGCCACCTTGCACACATGCAGCATTACCGCTGTACAAGGTGGCTGGATAACGTAAAAACGCCTGGGGGAGGGGGGACAGGTTCCCTTCAATTTCAGTTCTTGTGTCTGCGTGGCTTTTGCAGGACACGTTGCCGGCTGCACAGCAGGGGAACAGCTGGCGGTGCTGGACCCCACTGACACATTGGCTGGTGTTTTTCTCTGTGCAGCTAGCACATCTGGGCCCCAACTGGCGGTGTGTTAGAGCCCAGGGGCAGCAGGAGGAGGAGCAGGAGGAGGAGGAGCAGGGGGAGGGGAGTGTAGGCCGAAGCCTGCACTGGCGGCAGCTTTGGGTGTGTTGTGTCTGCGTGGCTTTTGCAGGACACGTTGCCGGCTACACAGCAGGGGAACAGCTGGCGGTGCTGGACCCCACTGACACATTGGCGAGGTGTTTGGCTCTGTGCAGCCAGCACTTCCGGACAGCAACTAGCGTTGTTGGAGCCCGGGCTCTGCAGGTGGAGCAGAGTGTAGGCCGAAGCCTACTTGAACCGATTTCAAAGGTCACCTTTAACCCCCCCTCAGGGGTTAGAAAGTAGAAGAGCCACAGCTTATGCAGCAGTAGTGCTGCACAAGTCAAAGGTTGCTCTTTTAATTTTTCTCCTTGCACACGCTGAATGAAACACGTATAACATTTAGCCCTTTATACAGTCAAACTGTGTAATGGAGGCGAGAGTTCCCTTTGTAATGAGACGCAGCACAGGTGTCAAGAATCCCACCTTGGTGCTGGGTGCAGCCTCCCGAGCGTTGTTATTTGCTGTACAGGAGTCTGCGCTGTCGTGTTATCCCCTGGCCTAGCGCCGTTAGCGCTGCCCATCTTCTGGCATCATGTAATGTCGGCCGGTGCGGTTCGCGATGACCATGAATCCCAGCCCCGCAGTGTCTTAACATTGTTAAAACACTGCGGGGCTGGGATTCAGGGCCTGGCGCAGCACATATGTTGGCCTCTCACACTCGGGTCCTTACACCCGCTTCAGACTGTGCGGCGTCATCTGATCCCTTATCGCATGCCACGGCCATGAAGCCGCACAGTCCGAAGAAGGCGGAAGGAGAGGAGGGACAGGCGAACTGATGCACTGATCCTGCCCATCAATCACACCCTCGCAGTCCCAATAAATAAGACACCGAGGGGCGTTGTGTGGGTCAGGGCGGCCGCAGAGGCGCAGGCAGCCAAACAATGATGCCAGAAGACGGGCAGCGCTACCAAGGGGGTTGCAGCGTGTCATTACAAAGGAAAGTCACACCACCGGGACGGTTAAATGGTCACACAGAGGACACATTGCAGACGTGTTTTCAGTTCCACATGTGCGAGGAGAATACGTTTCTGAGCCACCTTGCACACATGCAGCATTACCGCTGTACAAGGTGGCTGGATAACGTAAAAACGCCTGGGGGAGGGGGGACAGGTTCCCTTCAATTTCAGTTCTTGTGTCTGCGTGGCTTTTGCAGGACACGTTGCCGGCTGCACAGCAGGGGAACAGCTGGCGGTGCTGGACCCCACTGACACATTGGCTGGTGTTTTTCTCTGTGCAGCTAGCACATCTGGGCCCCAACTGGCGGTGTGTTAGAGCCCAGGGGCAGCAGGAGGAGGAGCAGGAGGAGGAGGAGCAGGGGGAGGGGAGTGTAGGCCGAAGCCTGCACTGGCGGCAGCTTTGGGTGTGTTGTGTCTGCGTGGCTTTTGCAGGACACGTTGCCGGCTACACAGCAGGGGAACAGCTGGCGGTGCTGGACCCCACTGACACATTGGCGAGGTGTTTGGCTCTGTGCAGCCAGCACTTCCGGACAGCAACTAGCGTTGTTGGAGCCCGGGCTCTGCAGGTGGAGCAGAGTGTAGGCCGAAGCCTACTTGAACCGATTTCAAAGGTCACCTTTAACCCCCCCTCAGGGGTTAGAAAGTAGAAGAGCCACAGCTTATGCAGCAGTAGTGCTGCACAAGTCAAAGGTTGCTCTTTTAATTTTTCTCCTTGCACACGCTGAATGAAACACGTATAACATTTAGCCCTTTATACAGTCAAACTGTGTAATGGAGGCGAGAGTTCCCTTTGTAATGAGACGCAGCACAGGTGTCAAGAATCCCACCTTGGTGCTGGGTGCAGCCTCCCGAGCGTTGTTATTTGCTGTACAGGAGTCTGCGCTGTCGTGTTATCCCCTGGCCTAGCGCCGTTAGCGCTGCCCATCTTCTGGCATCATGTAATGTCGGCCGGTGCGGTTCGCGATGACCATGAATCCCAGCCCCGCAGTGTCTTAACATTGTTAAAACACTGCGGGGCTGGGATTCAGGGCCTGGCGCAGCACATATGTTGGCCTCTCACACTCGGGTCCTTACACCCGCTTCAGACTGTGCGGCGTCATCTGATCCCTTATCGCATGCCACGGCCATGAAGCCGCACAGTCCGAAGAAGGCGGAAGGAGAGGAGGGACAGGCGAACTGATGCACTGATCCTGCCCATCAATCACACCCTCGCAGTCCCAATAAATAAGACACCGAGGGGCGTTGTGTGGGTCAGGGCGGCCGCAGAGGCGCAGGCAGCCAAACAATGATGCCAGAAGACGGGCAGCGCTACCAAGGGGGTTGCAGCGTGTCATTACAAAGGAAAGTCACACCACCGGGACGGTTAAATGGTCACACAGAGGACACATTGCAGACGTGTTTTCAGTTCCACATGTGCGAGGAGAATACGTTTCTGAGCCACCTTGCACACATGCAGCATTACCGCTGTACAAGGTGGCTGGATAACGTAAAAACGCCTGGGGGAGGGGGGACAGGTTCCCTTCAATTTCAGTTCTTGTGTCTGCGTGGCTTTTGCAGGACACGTTGCCGGCTGCACAGCAGGGGAACAGCTGGCGGTGCTGGACCCCACTGACACATTGGCTGGTGTTTTTCTCTGTGCAGCTAGCACATCTGGGCCCCAACTGGCGGTGTGTTAGAGCCCAGGGGCAGCAGGAGGAGGAGCAGGAGGAGGAGGAGCAGGGGGAGGGGAGTGTAGGCCGAAGCCTGCACTGGCGGCAGCTTTGGGTGTGTTGTGTCTGCGTGGCTTTTGCAGGACACGTTGCCGGCTACACAGCAGGGGAACAGCTGGCGGTGCTGGACCCCACTGACACATTGGCGAGGTGTTTGGCTCTGTGCAGCCAGCACTTCCGGACAGCAACTAGCGTTGTTGGAGCCCGGGCTCTGCAGGTGGAGCAGAGTGTAGGCCGAAGCCTACTTGAACCGATTTCAAAGGTCACCTTTAACCCCCCCTCAGGGGTTAGAAAGTAGAAGAGCCACAGCTTATGCAGCAGTAGTGCTGCACAAGTCAAAGGTTGCTCTTTTAATTTTTCTCCTTGCACACGCTGAATGAAACACGTATAACATTTAGCCCTTTATACAGTCAAACTGTGTAATGGAGGCGAGAGTTCCCTTTGTAATGAGACGCAGCACAGGTGTCAAGAATCCCACCTTGGTGCTGGGTGCAGCCTCCCGAGCGTTGTTATTTGCTGTACAGGAGTCTGCGCTGTCGTGTTATCCCCTGGCCTAGCGCCGTTAGCGCTGCCCATCTTCTGGCATCATGTAATGTCGGCCGGTGCGGTTCGCGATGACCATGAATCCCAGCCCCGCAGTGTCTTAACATTGTTAAAACACTGCGGGGCTGGGATTCAGGGCCTGGCGCAGCACATATGTTCGCCTCTCACACTCGGGTCCTTACACCCGCTTCAGACTGTGCGGCGTCATCTGATCCCTTATCGCATGCCACGGCCATGAAGCCGCACAGTCCGAAGAAGGCGGAAGGAGAGGAGGGACAGGCGAACTGATGCACTGATCCTGCCCATCAATCACACCCTCGCAGTCCCAATAAATAAGACACCGAGGGGCGTTGTGTGGGTCAGGGCGGCCGCAGAAGCGCAGCCAGCCAAACAATGATGCCAGAAGACGGGCAGCGTTACCAAGGAGCTTGTTGCGTGTGTCAATACAAAGTCAAATCACACCTGAGGGACGTTTTAATGGTCACAGAGGACACATTTTAGACGTGTTCACTTCAACATGGGCAAGGAGAATAAGTTTCTGAGCCACCTTGAACACATGCAGCATTACTGCTGTTCAAGGTAGCTGTAAAACATAGAAACACCTGGGGGAGGGGGGACAGGTTCCCTTCAATTTCAGTTCTTGTGTCTGCGTGGCGGTCGCAGGACACGTTGCCGGCTACACAGCAGGGGAACAGCTGGCGGTGCTGGACCCCACTGACACATTGGCTGGTGTTTTTCTCTGTGCAGCTAGCACATCTGGGCAAAAACTGGCGGTGTTAGAGCCCAGGGTCAGCAGGAGGAGCAGGGGGAGCGGAGTGTAGGCCGAAGCCTGCACTCGAGCAAGTTGAAAGGAAACCTTTAACCCCCCCCCCCCCAGGCGTTTGTAGCTGAAAGAGCCATTGTGTACAGCACTAATGCTGGAAAAGGTAAACTTAGCTCTTTTAATTATGGTCCTTGTACATGCGGAACCTAACATTTATGAAATGTGTCCCCACACAGCGTTAAACCGTCCGGTAGGTGGAACTTTCCTTTGTCGTGTGACGCAGCACAGCCATCATTTTTACCCCCTTGTCGCCGTTCGCCCCCTCCTCAGCGTTGTTTGAATCTGTCCCGGAGCCTGCGCTGTTAGGTTAGCCCATGGCTATGCACACATGTTGCGCTGCCCGTCTTCTGACCTCATTTGGTGTCAGGCTGGCTGCGCCTGTGCGGGTGCGTTGGCCGAGATCCCGCCTCGCAGTGTCGTCTCATGTAATCCCACCGCGGGCCTGTGATCCGTGCCCGTGCGCAGTGCATATCCTCTCCTCTCACTCCCCTCCCTACGGCTTTTTCAGACTGTGCGGTGTCACGGCCGTGGCATGCTATTAGGGACCAGCTGACATCGCACAGTCTGAAGAAGCCGTAGGGAGGGGAGTGAGAGGAGAGGATATGCACTGCGCACGGGCACGGATCACAGGCCCGCGGTGGGATTACATTAGACGACACTGCGAGGCGGGATCTCGGCCAGCGCACCCGCACAGGCGCAGCCAGCCTGACACCAAATGAGGTCAGAAGACGGGCAGCGCAACATGTGTGCATGGCCAAGGGCTAACCTAACAGCGCAGGCTCCGGGACAGATTCAAACAACGCTGAGGAGGGGGCGCACGGCGCCAAGGGGGTAAAAATGATGGCTGTGCTGCGTCACACGACAAAGGAAAGTTCCACCTACCGGACGGTGTAACGCTGTGTGGGGACACATTTCATAAGTGTTTGGTTCAGCATGTGCAAGGAGCATCACGAAAAGAGGCACTTTTTCCCTTTGCATCATCATTACTGCTGCACAAGGTGGCTCCTTCAGTAACAAACGCCTGGGGGGGGGGGGGGGGTCAGGTTCCCTTACATTTAACTTGTTGTGTCTGCGTGGCGGTCGCAGTACACGTTGCCGTATACACAGCAGGGGAACAGCTGGCGGTGCTGAACCCCACTAACACATTGGCGAGGTGTTTGGCTCTGTGCGTACAGCACTTCTGGACGGCAACTAGCGGTGTTGGAGCCCAGGGACAGGTGGAGGAGGAGGAGGTTGGAGGAGGTAGGAGGAGGTAGGAGGGATTGCCACACACACAGCAGGGGAACAGCTGACGTTACTGAACCCCAATAACAGAGGAGGGACTGTTGACTGTGCGTACAGCACTTCTGGACGGCAACTGGCGGTGTTGGAGCCCAGGGACAGGTGGAGGAGGAGGAGGTTGGAGGAGGTAGGAGGGATTGCCACACACACAGCAGGGGAACAGCTGACGTTACTGAACCCCAATAACAGAGGAGCGACTGTTGACTGTGCGTACAGCACTTCTGGACGGCAACTGGCGGTGTTGGAGCCCAGGGACAGGTGGAGGAGGAGGAGGTTGGAGGAGGTAGGAGGGATTGCCACACACACAGCAGGGGAACAGCTGACGTTACTGAACCCCAATAACAGAGGAGGGACTGTTGACTGTGCGTACAGCACTTCTGGACGGCAACTGGCGGTGTTGGAGCCCAGGGACAGGTGGAGGAGGAGGAGGTTGGAGGAGGTAGGAGGGATTGCCACACACACAGCAGGGGAACAGCTGACGTTACTGAACCCCAATAACAGAGGAGGGACTGTTGACTGTGCGTACAGCACTTCTGGACGGCAACTGGCGGTGTTGGAGCCCAGGGACAGGTGGAGGAGGAGGAGGTTGGAGGAGGTAGGAGGGATTGCCACACACACAGCAGGGGAACAGCTGACGTTACTGAACCCCAATAACAGAGGAGCGACTGTTGGGACTGTGCGTACAGCACTTCTGGACGGCAACTGGCGGTGTTGGAGCCCAGGGACAGGTGGAGGAGGAGGAGGTTGGAGGAGGTAGGAGGAGGTAGGAGGGATTGCCACACACACAGCAGGGGAACAGCTGACGTTACTGAACCCCAATAACAGAGGAGGGACTGTTGACTGTGCGTACAGCACTTCTGGACGGCAACTGGCGGTGTTGGAGCCCAGGGACAGGTGGAGGAGGAGGAGGTTGGAGGAGGTAGGAGGGATTGCCACACACACAGCAGGGGAACAGCTGACGTTACTGAACCCCAATAACAGAGGAGCGACTGTTGACTGTGCGTACAGCACTTCTGGACGGCAACTGGCGGTGTTGGAGCCCAGGGACAGGTGGAGGAGGAGGAGGTTGGAGGAGGTAGGAGGGATTGCCACACACACAGCAGGGGAACAGCTGACGTTACTGAACCCCAATAACAGAGGAGGGACTGTTGACTGTGCGTACAGCACTTCTGGACGGCAACTGGCGGTGTTGGAGCCCAGGGACAGGTGGAGGAGGAGGAGGTTGGAGGAGGTAGGAGGGATTGCCACACACACAGCAGGGGAACAGCTGACGTTACTGAACCCCAATAACAGAGGAGGGACTGTTGACTGTGCGTACAGCACTTCTGGACGGCAACTGGCGGTGTTGGAGCCCAGGGACAGGTGGAGGAGGAGGAGGTTGGAGGAGGTAGGAGGGATTGCCACACACACAGCAGGGGAACAGCTGACGTTACTGAACCCCAATAACAGAGGAGCGACTGTTGGGACTGTGCGTACAGCACTTCTGGACGGCAACTGGCGGTGTTGGAGCCCAGGGACAGGTGGAGGAGGAGGAGGTTGGAGGAGGTAGGAGGAGGTAGGAGGGATTGCCACACACACAGCAGGGGAACAGCTGACGTTACTGAACCCCAATAACAGAGGAGGGACTGTTGACTGTGCGTACAGCACTTCTGGACGGCAACTGGCGGTGTTGGAGCCCAGGGACAGGTGGAGGAGGAGGAGGTTGGAGGAGGTAGGAGGGATTGCCACACACACAGCAGGGGAACAGCTGACGTTACTGAACCCCAATAACAGAGGAGGGACTGTTGACTGTGCGTACAGCACTTCTGGACGGCAACTGGCGGTGTTGGAGCCCAGGGACAGGTGGAGGAGGAGGAGGTTGGAGGAGGTAGGAGGGATTGCCACACACACAGCAGGGGAACAGCTGACGTTACTGAACCCCAATAACAGAGGAGCGACTGTTGGGACTGTGCGTACAGCACTTCTGGACGGCAACTGGCGGTGTTGGAGCCCAGGGACAGGTGGAGGAGGAGGAGGTTGGAGGAGGTAGGAGGAGGTAGGAGGGATTGCCACACACACAGCAGGGGAACAGCTGACGTTACTGAACCCCAATAACAGAGGAGGGACTGTTGACTGTGCGTACAGCACTTCTGGACGGCAACTGGCGGTGTTGGAGCCCAGGGACAGGTGGAGGAGGAGGAGGTTGGAGGAGGTAGGAGGAGGTAGGAGGGATTGCCACACACACAGCAGGGGAACAGCTGACGTTACTGAACCCCAATAACAGAGGAGGGACTGTTGACTGTGCGTACAGCACTTCTGGACGGCAACTGGCGGTGTTGGAGCCCAGGGACAGGTGGAGGAGGAGGAGGTTGGAGGAGGTAGGAGGGATTGCCACACACACAGCAGGGGAACAGCTGACGTTACTGAACCCCAATAACAGAGGAGCGACTGTTGGGACTGTGCGTACAGCACTACCAGGCAACAACTAGCGGTGTTGGAGCCCAGGGACAGGTGGAAAAGCAGAGGAACACAATGTTGGCCGAAGCCTGAGAAAGTCGAAAGGGAACCTTTAACCCCCCCCCAAGGCGTTTGTAGCTGAAAGAGCCAGCTTGTGCAGCACAAAAGATGCAAAAGGAAAAGGTGGCTCTTTTCATCATGCTCCTTGCAAACACAGAACTAAACACTTCTAAAATGTGTCCCCTGCAACCGTAAAACCGTCCCGGAGGTGGGACTTTCCTTCGTAATGTGACGCAGCCCAGCCGTCATTCCTACCCCCCCGGCGCCGCGCACCGGCTCCTCAGCGTTGTTTTATTCCGTCCAGGAGCCTGCGCTGTTATGTTATCCCGTGGCCAGGCACACTTAGCGCTGCCCGTCTTCTGGCATCATTTGGTGTCTGGATGGCTGCGCCTGTGCGGCCGCGCTGGCAGAGAGCCCGCCTCGCAGTGTCTTCTGATTTAATCCCACTGGGGGCCTGGGATCCATGGACATGCGCAGTGCATATCTGAACCTCCACCTCTCACTCATCTCCCTATGGCTTCTTCAGACTGTGCGGTGTCACGGCCGTGGCATGCTGTTAGGGACCAGCTGACACCGAACAGTCTGAAGAAGCCATAGGGAAATGAGTGAGAGGTGGAGGTTCAGATATGCACTGCGCATGTCCATGGATCCCAGGCCCCCAGTGGGATTAAATCAGAAGACACTGCGAGGCGGGCTCTCTGCCAGCGCGGCCGCACAGGCACAGCCATCCAGACACCAAATGATGCCAGAAGACGGGCAGCGCTAAGTGTGCCTGGCCACGGGATAACATAACAGCGCAGGCTCCTGGACGGAATAAAACAACGCTGAGGAGCCGGTGCGCGGCGCCGGGGGGGTAGGAATGACGGCTGGGCTGCGTCACATTACGAAGGAAAGTCCCACCTCCGGGACGGTTTTACGGTATCAGTGGACACATTTTATAAGTGTTAAGTTCTGCGTGTGCAAGGAGCTAAACAAAAATAGCTACCTTTTCCTTGGGCAGCATTACTGCTGCACAAGGTGGCTCTTTCAGTAACAAACGCCTTGGGGGGGGGGGACAGATTCCCTTACATTTCAGTTGTTGTGTCAGCGTGGCGGTCGCATGACACATTGCCGGCTACACAGCTGGGGATCAGCTGACGTTACTGAAACCCAATAACACTGGGTCATATGTTTTGACTGTGCAGACGGCACGTCTGAGCCTCAACTGGCGGTGTTGGAGCCCAGGAATTTAAGTTCAGGTGGTAGAAAGATGAACACAACAGGAGACCTGGATAACGTATACAGTGACCTAATTATTCAATCAGGAGGAGGAGTGGCAAATTCCGGCGAGATCCAGGCCTTGTTCATTTTCAGGAAAGTAAGCCGGTCAACGTTATCGGAGGATAGTCGCATGCGACGGTCAGTTAGTACACCACCTGCAGCACTAAAGACACGTTCCGATAATACACTGGCCGCAGGGCAAGACAGCACCTCCAATGCATACTGGCTTAGCTCTGGCCATGTATCCAGCTTTGAGACCCAAAACTTGAAAGGGGAAGAGCCGTCTGGGAGTACAGCAAGAGGGCAAGACATGTAGTCTGTCACCATCTGACGGAACCGTTGCCTCCTGCTGACTGGAGCCGTCTGTGATGGTGTAGACTTTTGTGGCGGGCACAGAAAACTGTGCCACAGTTCGGCCATACTGGTCTTGCCTTGGGCAGAGGCACTGCTTCTGCTCCCTCTTTGTGCAGAGCCTCCACCACGGCCTGGACGCACTGAGCTGCTTTGGAATGCACTAGCAGCACTTCTCTCAGTTGGAATGGAGAAGATGATGGAATTGACCAGTGTGTCTTGGTACTCCCGCATTTTTCGCTCCCGGTTCAACGGTGTGATGAGGCTTTCTACGTTGTCCCGGTAGCGAGGATCGAGGAGGGTGAACACCCAATAATCAGACATGTTGAGAATGTGGGCGATGCGGCGGTCGTTTCTCAGGCACTGCAGCATGTAATCCACCATGTGCTGCAGACTGCCAACTGCCCAAGAAACGCTGTCCCCTGCTGGAGGCGTGATCTCTGCCCGCTCGTCATCACCCCACCCTCGCTGTACACACTGACTACTGGACAATTGTGTAACTCCCTCCTCTGGACGGATGTCTTCCTCCTCCATTGACTCCTCCTCATCCTCCTCACAAACGGTCCCCTGCCTACGCGTTTGTGAGGAACCACGTGGCGCTGACTGTCCAGAAGATGATGGAAATGGTGAATCCTCATCCTCCACCTCTTCCACAACATCATCCCTTAGCGCTTGCAGTGATTTTTCAAGCAGGCAGATAAGGGGGACAGTCATGCTGACTAGTGCATCATCTGCACTCGCCATCCGCGTGGAATAATCAAAGGGACGCAAAACCTGGCAGACGTCATTCATAGTGGCCCACTCTGTGGTTGTGAAGTCTGTACGGCGCTGACTGCGACTTTTTTGCGCCTGAAGCAGCTGGTACTCCATTACAGCTTGCTGCTGCTCACACAACCGCTCCAACATATGTAACGTGGAATTCCACCTGGTAGGTAGGTCACATATGATGCGATGTTCCGGCAGGCGGTGTCGGCGCTGCAGAGCCGCAATGCGCGCTTTTGCCGTGCTGGAACGCCGCAAGTGAGCACACTCTAGGCGGACCTTGTGCAGCAGTGCATCAAGATCCGGATAGTCCCTCAAAAAGCTCTGCACGACCAAATTGAGCACATGTGCCAGACATGGGATGTGAGTGAGGTTGCCGAGGCCCAGAGCTGCCACCAGATTTCGGCCATTATCACACACTACCATGCCTGGCTGGAGATTCGCTGGCACAAACCACACATCGCTCTCCTGCTTGATGGCATTCCAGAGCTCCTGCGCTGTGTGGCTACGATTCCCCAAGAAAATTAATTTCAAGACGGCCTGTTGACGTTTGGCCACGGCTGTGCTCATGTCGGTCGTAACAGGTACACGTTCATCACGGGTCCATGTGGAGGTGGACTGTGACGGCTCCTGCAGCGATGATTCTGAGGAACTGGTGTAAGAGGAGGAGTCAATGCGTACAGAATGGATTCCTGCAATCCTTGGAGTGGGCAGGACACGTCCTGCGCCACTCGCACGGTCTGTACCCGGCTCAACGACATTAACCCAATGGGCAGTGAGGGAAAGGTATCGCCCCTGTCCATGTTGACTGGTCCACGCATCGGTGGTGAGGTGGACCTTGCTACTGACGGCGTTCAGTAGCGCGTGTTTTATGTGTCCCTCCACATGCTTCTGCAGGGCAGGGACGGCTTGCCTGCTGAAGTAAAAGCGGCTGGGCACATTGTACTGTGGGACTGCCAATGACATCAAGTCACGGAAGCTGTCAGTCTCCACCAGCCTGAATGACAGCATTTCCAGTGACAGAAGTTTGGCAATGCCTGCAGTCAGAGCCTGTGCTCGTGGGTGGTTTGACGAGAAAGGCCGCCTTTTCTCCCATGCCTGTACTACCGATGGCTGTAGACTGGGCTGGGAGTGTGTGGATGACTGGGAAAGTGGCGCTGCGGGTGGAATTACAGCGGGTCTCTGGACAACAGGGGCAGAGGTTCTTCCACGGCGATCCTGGGAGGACGCCGAACCAGCTGCGTGTGAGGTAGAGGAAGAGGCAACACGAGCTGAAGAGGTGGTAGCTGCCGCTGTTGGTTGGCCTACCTCTTCAGTGTGTTTTTCTAACTCCGCCGGGTGCCTGTTGCGCACATGTTTCCACATGTTGGAGGTATTGAGGTTGCTGACATTTTTCCCTCTTTTGACTTTTTGATGACACACGTTGCATCTGACATAGCAAATGTCATCTGCAACTGTGTCAAAAAAGGACCAGGCACTGCAAGTCTTGGGAGCGCCCTTTTTGGCTTTTGGAAGAGACATGCTCCTAACGGGTGCCAAAGCGGAGGCTGCAGGATCCGCAGTCTTCCCCCTCCCTCTCCCTCTTTGGGCCGTACGGGGAATCTCTTCCTCAGAGCTGCTCCCACCACCTTCCTGTCCCTCACGCCAAGATGGGTCGAGGACCTCATCATCTACACTACCCTCTGCCCCCAACTGCTCCTCCTGGGTAGTCTCAGCAGCAGAGCACGCACCAGTAAGTGGCACCTGAGTGTCATCATCAGCTGATGCGGCCTGCGATGTGGTGACCGGAGCCACTGGCCCACCCGCCTCTTCAGAGGAAGACAGAAAAAGCTGTTGGGCATCACTGCACCCTGCCTCTTCTTCCATTTCTCCAATGCTGCTTGGCTGGCCCCCTGTTTCCAAGCCAAGAGATTCAGAGAACAGAAGTAGAGACGGCTCCTGTCCTGGGCTCTCTGTCTGCCTGGGCAATTTGGCAGGTGGTGAAGAGACAGATGGCTGCTCTCCAGTGCTCTGTGTCTGAGAGGATGTGGCACTAATGGAAGTTGATGCATTAGCTGCCATCCATCCGACAACAGCTTCAATTTGTTCTTCACGCAGCAGCGGTGTACGGCGCTCGGACACAAAGCTTCGCATGAACGACTGTTGCCTGGTGAAAGTGGGTGCTGATGAGTCACCGGTGCCCGCAGCAGGCACAGAATCCCCACGTCCCCTCCCTGCTCCGCGCCCACGCCCACGCCCACGTGCCTTACTCACTGCCTTCTTCATCTTGGTTGACTGATAAAGATAAGCAGAAAAGTACTAACGGATTTGTGTGCTTATTCCTGAGCAACTCCTCCTAACAGGTATAAGAAGCACTAATTATCTAAAGTGTGGACTAGACTTTAATATGAGCTAATGTGGCCTACAGAAATGTAAAGTGGTGTAACTGGTGTGTTTGGTGAACTTTATTATTTATTTATTTTTTGGGGGCTGAACTGACAACAGATAGAGCTGCAGTCACACGGAGACCGTGCAGACAGACGTAAACGGCGCTACAAGGCCCAAAAACCCTCCTCTACTTTATCCTATGTAGTGTTTTTCCACAAATTAGCTGGAGACGGGTGGAAAGACACTAATAGGATTTTTTTGAATAAATTAGCAGCAGACTACACTATTTGGAAAAAAAAGAAAATTGATTTGGCGGTATGACGCAGTGAAAAACCCTGAGCTGGAGACAACCAGGCTATAGCTGCTCACAGATTACAGGGCGAGCTGCAGTCACACGGAGACCGTGCAGACAGCCGTAAACGGCGCTGCAAGGCCCAAAAACCCTCCTCTACTTTATCCTATGTAGTGTTTTTCCACAAATTAGCTGGAGACGGGTGGAAAGACACTAATAGGATTTTTTTAAATTAATTAGCAGCAGACTACACTACTTTGAAAAAAAAGAAAATTGATTTGGCGGTATGACGCAGTGAAAAACCCTGAGCTGGAGACAACCAGGCTATAGCTGCTCACAGATTACAGGGCGAGCTGCAGTCACACGGAGACCGTGCAGACAGCCGTAAACGGCGCTGCAAGGCCCAAAAACCCTCCTCTACTTTATCCTATATAGTGTTTTTCCACAAATTAGCTGGAGACGGGTGGAAAGACACTAATAGGATTTTTTTAAATTAATTAGCAGCAGACTACACTACTTTGAAAAAAAAGAAAATTGATTTGGCGGTATGACGCAGTGAAAAACCCTGAGCTGGAGACAACCAGGCTACAGCTGCTCACAGATTACAGGGCGAGCTGCAGTCACACGGAGACCGTGCAGACGGCCGTAAACGGCGCTGCAAGGCCCAAAAACCCTCCTCTACTTTATCCTATGTAGTGTTTTTCCACAAATTAGCTGGAGACGGGTGGAAAGACACTAATAGGATTTTTTTGAATAAATTAGCAGCAGACTACACTACTTGGGAAAAAAAAAAAAAAAGGAACAGTATGAGGCAATGAACCACCCTCCCTGAACTGAATACAACCAACTATGGATGGCCTATGTGGCTGCACTCAGACTGGAGACTGGGCTGCACTCACACACACACACACACAGACCCTGCAGATCGCTGTGAAAACAGCGCTACAAGGCAAAAGCAAGGTGAATAGTAGGTGAACACAGCGGTTGCTAAATTAGCCTTTGGAAAGCACAAAGAAGCAAATCGCTATCTCTAAACTGTCCCTCAGTCAGCAAACAGCGTCCTGTCACTAACTGAATTCACAGCAGAGTGATCGCAAAATGGCGCCAGCGACTTTTAAACTGCATCATGACATCATTACACCAGCCAATCACAGCCTTGCCAGTAGTTTCATGCCCTCCATGCTAAACAGGATGTGCCCACACTTGGAATCAATCTCATTGGCTGAATTTCTGCTTTTTGAATCTTAGAACTTCCGATTCCGGTATCCGATACGCGGCAAGTATCGGAATCCCGGTATCGGAATTCCGATACCGCAAGTATCGGCCGATACCCGATACTTGCGGTATCGGAATGCTCAACACTAGAGAATAACCATTATTATTATTATTATTTGTAACATTAGATCTTTTTACTATTGATGCTGCATACGCAGCATCAATAGTAAAAAGTTGGTCACACAGGGTTAATAGCTGCGTTAACGGAGTGCGTTACACCACGGTCCGTTAACGCTGGCATTATCCCTGTGTGAGCGCTCAGTGACTGCAGGGCAGTAAAGCAGCGGCCATTTCACTGCCAGACTACGG
This sequence comes from Ranitomeya variabilis, assembly GCF_051348905.1. Lineage (NCBI taxonomy): Eukaryota > Metazoa > Chordata > Amphibia > Anura > Dendrobatidae > Ranitomeya > Ranitomeya variabilis. Next base: position 378,398,123 of record NC_135235.1, on the reverse strand, counting down.
CCGCAATGTATATGTGTATATATATATATATATATATATATATATATATATATATATATATATATATATATATATATATATATATATATATATATATATATATATATATATATATATATATATACACACACACACACACACATCCATTTCAAATATTCCTTTATTTTTAGTTTCAGTTTTCCTTTAGTTTTAAGGATGCAGTGATAACAAATATGTATGGTATATGTCTGTGTATATATATATATATATATATATATATATATATATATATATATATATATATATATATATATATATATATATATATATATATTTAGAAGGGTGGATTCAAATTTTTTGGCTACAACTTCTATTGCTACAGGATGCAGGGATAGCAGACTTCTCAGCGTGTTCACGAGACGAATCTCAAGGCAGGAGAACAAGCTGAGCCCGGCTGCAGCTGTGACCTTCTCTACGGGCATTTGCTAGTCTCGTTCTGTAACATGGCAGAGTTTGGAAAGTGTTTTCTTCTTTATAGTGCTGGCCAATCGAAACTTGGCCATGTTATTAAATGGGAATTGCAAATGCCCATTGAGAAGATCTGTGGTACACACTCAGTTTATTGAAGGGAAAAAAAATGTGCACCTTTATTACAGGGTGCATAACTTAAAGGGAACCTGTAACCCCCAAAATCAAAGGCGAGTTAAACCCACCGGCATCAAGGGCTTAGCTACAGCATTCTGTAATGCTGTAGATAAGCCCCCGATGTATCCTGAAAGATGAGAAAAAGAGGCTAGATTATACTCACCTGGGCGGGCGGTCCGATAGGCGTTGCGGTTCGGTCCGGGAAAGGTCAGAGAGGCCTGGCGTCTGCGCACTGCAGAACTTTGCTCTGCCCTCAACAGGGCAGACAAAGTACGCCTGTGCCGGAGCCGCAGCGTGAAGACAAGAAGAGGACGTCATCCTATGAAGATAGGAGGCCCCGGACCGGACCGCGACACCCATCGGAACCGCCCCTGGGTGAGTATAATCTAAACTCTTTTTCTCATCTTTCAGGATACATCGGGGGCTTATCTACAGCATTACAGAATGCTGTAGATAAGCCCCTGATGCCGGTGACCGCAGCTCATCTTCGATTTTGGGGGTGACAGGTTCCCTTTAAGAACAGAAGAGCAGAGGAAAAGAAAAAAAAAAAAACTGTTCTAGAATGGGTGAAACAGCAGCTATTGTTGGAGGTACTCTGTTTGAATGCAAAATTCCAGGCCAAGGTCCACTTATAACCAGACGTCTTGTTTTCTGTGTTAGGGTACCGTCACACAGTGGCATTTTTATCGCTACGACGGCACGATTCGTGACGTTGTAGCGATATCGTTATGATCTCGCAGTGTCTGACACGCTACTGCGATCAGGCACCCAGCTGAGAATCGTACGTCGTAGCACATCGTTTGAAACTTTCTTTCGTCGCTGGATCTCCCGCTGTCATCGCTGGATCGTTGTGTGTGACAGCGATCCAGCGATGCGTTCGCTGGTAACCAGGGTAAACATCGGGTTACTAAGCGCAGGGCCGCGCTTAGTAACCCGATGTTTACCGTGGTTACCAGCGTAAAAGTAAAAAAAAACAAACCGTACATACTCACCATCTGATGCCCGTCAGGTCCCTTGCCGTCTGCTTTCCGCTCTTACTGTCTGCCGGCCGGAAAGTGAGAGCAGATCACAGCGGTGACGTCGCCGCTGCGCTCTGCTCTCACTGTACGGCCGGATCTCAGTCAGAGCAGGTAGCAGACGGCTAGGGACCTGACGGGCATCAGATGGTGAGTATGTACGGTTTTTTTTTTTTTACGTTTACGCTGGTAACCACGGTAAACATCGGGTTACTAAGCGCGGCCCTGCGCTTAGTAACCCGATGTTTACCCTGGTTACCCGGGGACTTCGGCATAGCTCCAGCGCCGTGATTGCAACGTGTGACCGCAGTCTACGACGCTGGAGCGATAATCATACGACGCTGCGACGTCACGAATCGTGCCGTCGTAGCGATATAAATGGTACTGTGTGATGGTACCCTTAGGTCAAGTACTTTTGGATAGTGTGGATTTTGTTTGACAAATAAACCTCTTTAAATGGGAAAAAGTTGTTACACCACAGCTAACACCCTACCATTCATAAATCTGTGAGCATGCTTTTACACGAAAAGAAAAAAAAAAAAAAGGAAAAAAAAAGCGCACTTGGTTTAAGAGTAATAAGTGGAACCAGTAATCCAACGTTCAGCATACGGTTATTCCATGACCTGTTAATAATTTCCACAGGTTACAGCCATGCCACGCACACCACTCAAGCCATTCTTGGCCTCCATTCACTAAGATTTCCCAACAGTCGGAAAATATTAAAGAAAATCTGCATTTGATTTTAGATTAAACATTTTTAACCACTAAAAGAATATTGATCACCAGTCTGTGGCTGCCTTTTTACTTAAAAGAGCACGAAACCCAAGATTGCTGATTTTCTTACATATCATACAAAACTGCTTAGAAGGGTCTTTAATATCCCCCTATGGGAACTAACTTTCTGGTTGTAGGATTTCAGCATGCACAGCAGGACCCCCAACCTGTGGCTGCCCACTCATTAATTTAGGGCTCTTACAGACAAAATGGTGACGACTGATTGTTGAATGGATAGCACACAGACATCACACTGACCCGTGTTATTCAATATGGCTGTGCAGACAAATGCACAAAAGAAAAAAAAAAAAAAAAATCATATCCCACCATATGTGACATCCGATTTGTATGGATTCATTTCTATAATGAAATTATAAGGATATTGCATTTGATCATGTACATGAATGAAAATGGACATCACACAGATGTTAAAAAAAAAAAAGAAAAAAAAAAAGACAAATGGCACTCAAAAAAATTAGAGGAAAATCATGAGTTATCTGGAAGACATGACTTTTCTGTATGCTTGTCTGCTAACCGGAAATTAGCTTATTCATGCTGCCCAAACAATGGCAGCACAAATCAGAGCAAGACCTGATCTTCTAACTAAATCTTTTCTGAAACACTGAAGCATTTCATAGAAAAACAGACTTTTATACAAGTGCCGCAAAATAGTTTGGGTAGCATGTATCAGTGACAGGTTCCCTTTAAGTACGGGTAGCCTCAGATTGGCTTTAGATATTCTTTAACCCATTTACAACTTATGAGGAATACGTCATAGGTAGCCTCCCCATTTGACACGGACTCCGGTGATGTGCCGAAACTTTTCCAGCATGCCAGCTGATTTCATCAGCCAACATGTGCCCCTAACAGCTGCAGGTGGAATCGCAATCCACCGATGCCTATTAACAGAGATTGACAACGGCATTTAAAATGAACGTGCTGGTAGCGCGTCATTAGTTCTACCCATCGGCACCCGTCATTTGATGGCGGGCCGCCGATGGGTTGGCATGACAACCCGGGGTCTGCAGGAGACCTCTGATTATTGTTGAACTGCTATGAGCGCCACTCCGTGGCCCACACTCATAGCTGATGTGCATTTTTGCTCCACATAGCAAGGGCTATGTAAAATAAAAAAAAAAAAAAAAAAAAAGGGCCTACTTGGTATTGCAGAGTTCCAAATTGCCAAATCAATCTATAAAAAGAGTTACCGGTAATCCGATTGTTAAATGGCATAATGAGAACAAAAAAAAAGTAAAAGCGCCAAAATTACGTTATTCCAGTAGCCGCAACATTGCATTAAAATGCAATAACAGGCTATCAAAACATTGTATCTACCCCAAAATGGTATTAGTATTAGTGTCAACTTGGCGCAAAACATAGGCCCTCACCTAGTCCCAGATCATGAAAAATGGAGATGCTACAGGTCTCGGAAAATGGCAACTTTTTTGACAAACTTTGGATTTTTTTTTTTTTTTCACAATTTAAATGAATATGTTGTATCCGCCAACTCGTAATGATCTGGAGAAGCATAACAGCAGATCAGTTTTAGCATTTAGAGGACATGGTTTTTCAGTACACTGTATGGTAAAACCAATGGTATTGTTCAAAAGTACAACTTGTCCCGCAATAAACAAACCCTCACATGGCCATATTAAAGGGAAAAAAAATAAAAAATTATGGCTCTGGGCAGTAGGGGAGCAAAAAACGTAAACTCAAAAAGGAAAAACCCAATGTGGAAAATGGGTTAATCATTCACTCTAAATACACTATGTTCCAAATTATTATGCAAATGACATTTTTCTCGGATTTTCCTAATTGGTCGGTGCAAATGACAGTCAGTCAAATAAAAGTCATCACCCGTTAGATTATACATCAAATTTTATTGAAGAAACCTCTCAAGAACCGAAAATGCTCATTTGTGGAATTTGCAGCATTAAGAGGTCACATTCACTGAACAAAAAAGCTATTTAACTCCAAAACATCCTAACAGGCCAAGATACATGTTAACATAGGAACCCTTCTTTGATATCACCTTCACAATTCTTGCATCCATTGAACTTGTGAGTTTTTTGAGAGTTTCTGCTTGTATTTCTTTGCATGAAGTCAGAATAGCCTCCCAGAGCTGCTGTTTTGATGTGAACTGCCTCCCACCCTCATAGATCTTTTGCTTGATGATACTCCAAAGGTACTCATTAGGGTTGAGGTCAGGGGAAGATGGTGGCCACACCATGAGTTTATCTCCTTTTATGCCCATAGCAGCCAATGACTCAGAGGTATTCTTTGCAGCATGAGATGGTGCATTGTCAGCATGAAGATGATTTTGCTCCTCAAGGCACGTTTCTGCTTTTTATACCATGGAAGAAAGATGTTAGTCAGAAACTGTATATACTTTGCAGAGGTCATTTTCACATCTTCAGGAACTTTAAAGGGCCCTCCCAGCTGTTTCCCTATGATTCCGTCCCAAAACATGACTCCTCCACATCCTTGCTGACGTTGCAGCCTTGTTGGGACATGGTGGCCATCCACCAATCATCCACTACTCCATCCATCTGGACCATCCAGGGTTGCTCGACACTCATCAGTAAACAAGACTGTTTGAAAATCAGTCTTCATGTATGTCTGAGCCCACTACAACCGTTTCTGCTTGTGAACACTGTTTAGGGGTGGCTGAATAGTAGGCTTATGAACCAAAGCAAGCCTTTGAAAGAGCCTACACCTTGAGGTTCGAGGGACTCCAGATGCATCAGCAGCTTCAAATATCTGTTTGCTGGTTTGTAATGGCTTTTTAGCAGCTGCTCTCTTTATTCGATGAACTTGCCTAGCAGAAACCTTCCTCATTGTGCCTTTATCAGCACGAACACGTCTGTGCTCAGATTCAGCCATAAATCGCTTAACAGTAAGATGATCACGCTTAAATTTTCAAGAAATATCTAATGTTTTCATCCCTTGACCAAGGCATTGCACCATTTGATGCTTTTCGGCAGCAGAGAGATCCTTTTTCTTTCCCATGTTACTTGAAAACTGTGACCTGCTTAATAATGTGGAACCTCATTTTTAAGTAGTTTTCCTTTAATTAGAATCATCTGGAAAACTAATTGTCACATGTGTTTAAGATTGATTTCAGTGATCCATTGAGCCCTGAGACACAATGCCATCCATGAGTTTATTTGAAAAACAAAACAATTAAATCGTTTTGACACTTAAATCCAATTTGCATAATAATTTGGAACACAGTGTATAATAAGAAATACTTACCATATATACTCGAGTATAAGCCGAGGCACCAAATTTTGCAAAGGAAAAGTGGGTAAGCTTATTGACTCGAGTATAAGCCGGGTATGCATTGTCCCCTCATCCCTGGTCCTGGTATGTGGCTCCCCCGTTCTGTCCTGGTATGTGCAGCTCCACCCATCCTGACCTGGTATGTGTGGCTCCCCCTGTTGTATGCATGGCTCAGCTCTCCGTCCCATCGTTGTAAGCATGCAAATAAGGCAGCACACTGCAGCGCTGGAACATGCAAACATGAAACACGAAAATTGAACTGCATTACTGCACTAGAAATATGAAAAATGAGAGCGTTTAGCGCATAAAAATGGCCAATTTTATGTGTACCTGGTAGCCACTTTACGGCATCTCTCTTATACCAGGTCCCAATTTTTTATGCACTAAACGCTCTAATTTTTCATATTTCTAGTGCAGTAATGCAGTTCAATTTTCGTGTTTCATGTTTGCATGTTTCAGCGCTGCAGTGTGCTGCCTTATTTGCTTGACTATATAAGAGTTGGTGACTCTAGGTTCAGCACCTGTTCACACTTAGTCTATGTTTGGATGTGACGGTCAGTTTTTTCAAATCGTCGTAAGCATGGCTCATCCTCCCCCAGCCTACTCACCCTCCTCACGCTGTCTCTGCATCTCCGTTGTCTCAGCACGGCAGCTCTCCTGTGCTGAGGGGTCATGTGGTACCACTCTGTAAGGTAATGAATATGCACTCCACGCATATGGGAGTGGAGATGATTGCATATTCATTACCTTAATGAGTGTTACCACGTGACCGCTCAGCACAGGAAGAGCTGCCGTTGGTGGGACAAGGAGATGCAGGGACGGAGATGCAGGGTTGGAGGGAGGAGGGTGAATATGATGTCTTCTGGAAGCCAGCGGCTGCAGCTGTCACTGTGCCACAGCCGCTGGCTTCCAGAAAGTCAAATCCTGCTGACAGTTTCCCTTAAAGTTCTCAAACCCCATGCTACAAGACAATGACATACCGTATAAACTCGTATATAAGCCGAGGGGGGAGTTTTCAGCACAAAAAAAATGTGCTGAAAATCTCGGCTTATACACAGTATGTCATTGTCTTGTAGCATTGGGTTTGAGAACTTTAAGGGAAACTGTCAGAAGGATTTGACTTTATAAACTACACTGCTCAACCCCAGGTAGCGTATAAGTACTAGCCAAACTCCCAGACGTGGGAAATCGGGTTTCGAGATAAAAGAGAAGCCCAAAATGAATTGATATTTTAATTGCTGAAAGGCGAACTAGATACTATAAATATATAGAGTAATATACAGATGTTACAGCCAGAAGTACAGATAAAAGCAGGGTACAGGTTGGGGATAGCAAATAGCTGTGTCACGTTACCATTTCTTAGCACATGTGGATGAAGGGAATGAAGGGAAATTCTCATATCCACAGGCATATTTTTAATTTCTAGTCCGTCTCCACACGCAACATGACATGGCTTCCATGGCAGAACAAAGACAACGGCTAAAGGTGTGTAGTTAGCTTTTAACCCCTAGCTCACCCCATCCCATAATTGCCACTGCCCCTCTGGTTTGGACTGAATTCTCCTCCCTTGACCTCCTAGCTGAAATAATTCCCAATATCTAGGATGGGTCATAACTTCCCATGGGTTGTCCAAACGGGACAACTTATATTTCAACGGGTTCGTTGGGGCTGGACCGATACGGAGAGTCCAAACTAGGGTCAGCTAAGAGGTTCTGGAGAGAGTCTCGATATCTCAGTATCCAGGACAGCTAAAGAAATATGAGACACTGGGGTGTGTGCAGAGGGCTCCCAGGGTTCTGGTGATATATTGGACTTAACCCAGAGATGCACGGTACTGTCATAATTCATCTCTAGGTGATGGTGCCAAAGTGTCTACACTTTTCACTTTATGTGGGCTGCCTTGCACAAAAGACAAAAGGGGGTCCCAGCTCTGCTCCTCCTTGCATTCATTAACAGATGACCTCTTATTCTCTGGCCATATAGTAAAGTTTTGTTCTCTTGGGAATTGTGTACTTATCCCAAAGATGGGGGCCCACTTCAGGAGTGGGAAGGGAGATCTCTGGATAATCTATCGGACCTGAGTTAATAAATCCAAAATGGAGTCTCCCTCGTCCCTCACACGAGTTTCTTTTGCAAAAAAAAAAAAAACAGAAAATTGGCAAAAATTTTTTAAACATTTTGCAATTTTAAAACTTTATTTTTATGCTCTTAAACTAGAGAGCTGTGTCACATAAAATAGTTAATATGTAACACTTACCACACGTCTACATCAGCACGATTTAACTATTTTTTTTTTTAGGGACCACATCACATTTGAAGTGATTGTGAGGGGGTCTTTATGACAGAAATTACCAAAAAGTGCCACAATTCTAAGAACTGCACCTGTCAAGGTGCTCAAACCCACATTCAAAAAGTTTATTAACCCTTCAGGTACTGCACAGGAACTGAAGCAATGTGGAAGGAAAAAAAAACGGTAATTAGTTCTTACCGGTAATTGTATTTCCAGGAATCCACCTGACAGCACCATTGGAGGACGTCCTCCTTATCCGCAGTGGGACCGGAACCACAAGTTAAAAGGACCCTCCCCACTCCACCCACCAGTGATTTTGTAAGTACCACATCTGGATGGATGCAAAAAAGAGTTTATTTACAATTACACACCAATGTTACATCACATTAGTCAGTAGTAAAAGTTTGCAGTGGGAGGGAACTAGTAGTGCTGTCAGGTGGATTCCTGGAAATACAATTACCGGTAAGAACTACCGTATTTTTCGCTTTGTAAGACACTCCGGATTAGAAGACGCACCCCAAATTTTGAGGAGAAAAATAGGAAAAAACTTTATTTAATAAATTGGTGGGGCTTCTTCTAATCCATGCATCTGATTGCTTACCAGGGGTTGTGGCTGCGGTAGATCAGGGTCGTTGCTGGAGGCAGGAGTGGAGCATTGCTGCAGGCTGGGATGAGGGGGTCTGCAGGGGGGCTTCTGTGCTGCAGGGGGGCTCCTGTGCTGCAGGGGGGCTCCTGTGCTGCAGGCAGGGATGAGGGGGTCTGTAGGGGGGCTTCTGTGCTGCAGGGGGGCTCCTGTGCTGCAGGCTGGGATGAGGGGGTCTGCAGGGGGGCTTCTGTGCTGCAGGAGGGCTCCTGTGCTGCAGGCTGGGATGAGGGGGTCTGCAGGGGGGCTTCTGTGCTGCAGGGGGGCTCCTGTGCTGCAGGGGGCTCCTGTGCTGCAGGCTGGGATGAGGGGGTCTGTAGGGGGGCTTCTGTGCTGCAGGGGGGCTCCTGTGCTGCAGGCTGGGATGAGGGGGTCTGCAGGGGGGCTTCTGTGCTGCAGGAGGGCTCCTGTGCTGCAGGCTGGGATGAGGGGGTCTGCAAGGGGGCTCCGGTGCTGCAGGGCTGTCTCCGATGCTGCGGGGGGCTCTGCCGACATTTTGTGAAAGGCCAGAGCCCCCGGCAGTTCGTTCATGCTTTCCTGTGCGGTGGACTTCAGGAAAATGGCCACCGAGAGGCGGTGCATGCACAGATGGAGATCTTGGGACCAAGATCTCGAGAGATGAGATCTCAGCCCTGAAATCTCATCTCCCGAGATTCCGGCGGCCATTTTCCCGGAGTCAGTCATACTGGAAAGCATAGACGAACTTGCGGGGGGCTCTGGTATTTAACAAAATGTCGCCAGAGCCCCCGCAGCAGCGGTGCCTCCAGCATCACCCGGGGCAGCAGCGGGCGGCAGCGGACACCCCCTCATCCCAGCCTGTAACGGTAAGCGGTATATCCGCTTTGTACGACGCACCCCCATTTCCCCCCCAAATTTGGGGGAAATAAAGTGCATCTTACAAAGCGGAAAATACGGTAATTACCGTTTTCCAGTCCACCACCTGACAGCACCATTGGAGAATACCAAAGGATGTTAACTAGGGTGGGACTACTGCATGTAAGACTTTTCTACCAAAGGCTAATTGGTCTGATACGACATCTAATTTATAGTGTCTAGCAAAGGTAGAAAGACTAGTCCAAGTCGCCGCCCTACAGATTTGCTCAGCTGAGGCACCCCCTTTCTCTGCCCATGATGTAGAAATGGCTCGTGTTGAGTGGGCCCTAAGAGTGTCCGGGGGATCTTTCCCTTGGTTTGTATATGCTAGGCTAATCATGTTTTTAATCCACCTAGCAATGGTTGATTTTGCTGCCTTGCAACCCCTATTTGGACCACCGTATTGAATAAATAAGTTAGTGTCCCGTCTCCAGCTTTCTGTCGCCCCCAGGTATTTTAGAAGTCTCCCTAACGTCAAGGTTATGGTAGACCCCTTCTTTTGCGTTTTTAGGGTGTTGGCAGAAAGAAGGAAGGATTATTTCCTGATTTATATTGGTAGATGATACTACTTTGGGGAGGAAAGCTGGGTTATGTTTGAAGACTAATCTGTCGTCAAAGATTTGAAGATATGGGTTCTGGATAGAAAGAGCCTGCATCTCCCCTAGCCTTTTAGCCGATGTGATGGCAATCAGGAAGGCGGTTTTAAAGGAGAGATTGGCTATGTCCATATCTTCTGACAGTAAGTAAGGGGTTTTACACAAAGTGTTAAGGACCAGGTTTAGGTCCCAAGGAGGAGTTGATTTCCTCACAAGTGGCCTCATTCTCTGTGTGGCCCTGGAAAATCTGGCTATCCAGGGATGGGAGGCTAGTGATGTATCAAAAAATACACCAAGTGCTGCAATCTGTACTTTTAGAGTACTAGGCCGAAGGCCCCTGTCAAATCCGAGTTGCAGGAAATCGAGGATCTTGGGGATATCTGGTTTTGAAGTATCCACATGACCTTCTCCCAGAAAGGAACAATACCGCTTCCAGATCTTGTTGTAAATCGCCGAAGTCACCGGCTTTCTGCTTGCCTGGAGTGTGGTAATGACCTCTTCTGACAGGCCTCTGGATCTTAGGGTTTGCCATTCAGGATCCAAGCAGATAGGTGCAGAGAGTCTGGATTCTTGTGGAACACCGGACCCTGAAGCAGAAGGTCCTGCCTGTTCGGTAGAAAGACTGGTTCTTCTGTTGACATCCTGGACAGTAGAGAAAACCAGCTTCTTTTCGGCCAGAAGGGAACCACCAGGATTACAGTTGCTCTCTCGTCTCGTATCTTCCTGAGTGTCTTCGATATCAGAGGAAGAGGCGGAAATGCATACAGGAGGCCTTCTCCCCAATACTGAGACAAGGCGTCTACTCCTGTGGCTCCATCTAGAGGATTCAGAGAAAAAAATGCTCTGACCTTTGCGTTTGACCTGGCGGCAAAGAGGTCCACCTGAGGTGTGCCCCATTTCTGGCATAGACCGCTGAATACTTCCGGGTTCAGTTCCCACTCTCCGGGATGTACCGACTTTCGGCTCAAGAAATCTGCTAGTTGATTCTTGGCCCCTTCCAGGTGAACTGCTGAGATGGATTTGACAGATCTTTCTGCCCACCTGAAAATCTGGTCTTCTAAGTGTTGCAGTGGTGGATGTCTCGGACCTCCCTGGTGTCTCAGAAATGCCACTGCTGTGACATTGTCGGACAGTATTCTCACGTGTCTGTCTCGGACCAATGACTGGGCCTGGCTCAACACTTTCCAGATCGCATACAGCTCTCTGAAATTCGATGATCTTGCCCCAATCTGAGGAGTCCATTCTCCCTGGTAGTATGTTCTTCCTATATGACCGCCCCATCCGTATTGACTGGCGTCTGTGGTAACCGTAACACAGGGATCGAGTACCCACGGTACTCCCTCTCTCAGGTTCCTCGGTCTGGTCCACCAGGTTAGGGATCTCTTCACTGACGGAGACACAAGCATCTTCCTGTCTAGGGAACTCTGTTTCCTGTTCCAGGATCCTAGGACTTCTCTTTGCAACTCCTATGAGTGGAATTGGCTCCATTTCACACAGGGTATGCATGCTGTCATGAAGCCGAGTATCCTCATTGCATCTCTTATGGAGGGGGTACTTCTTCTGAATTGATGGATGTGTCTGATCAAGGCCTCTTGTCTGTCTTCTGGTAAGAAAGATGTTCTTAGATTGGAATCCAAGATCACCCCCAAAATTTTTATTCTGGAATTTGGGACCAGGCAGGACTTTTTCCAGTTCACAATCCACCCCAGCTCTTGTAGGATGGAAAGGGTGAAAGTGCAGTCTATCTTGAGGAGTTTCTGTGATTTCGCCATTATCAGGAAGTCGTCCAGGTATGGGACTATGGTCACATTCTGATTCCTCAGATAGGCCACCACTTCCGACATCAGCTTGGTAAAGATCCTGGGCGCTGAAGCAAGCCCGAAGGGGAGACATCTGAACTGAAAGTGATGTACAATCCCCCTGTTCATTATGGCAAACCTCAGGAATTTTTGGTAGGAGAGGTGTATCGGGACATGATAGTATGCGTTGCTCAGATCTAGGGTACACATTACCATGTCTTTGTCTATTAGAGGCGTCGTGGATCTTATAGATTCCATCCGGAATCTTTTGTACCGGACCCATTTGTTTAATGGTTTTAAGTTTATAATCGTCCGGGAGTCCCCGGACGGTTTCTTTATTGAAAATAAATGGGAATAATGGCCTTCGCCTCTTTCTGAGATGGGAACTGGCACAATCGCTTCTAATTCTAACAGCTCCTGGATGTTTGTCCACATGGAGGAGTCGGAGAGCGGGCAAGGTCGGGTTACTACAAATCTTTCTGGGGGACTGCCGGAGAATTCTAATTTGTATCCCTGTGCAATTACTTGTAGAATCCAAGGATTCTGGGACACCTTCTGCCAACCCCCTAGAAATTTCTGTAATCGACCTCCCACCTTTATGTCATTTATTTGACTTTGGTGTACCTGCAGTAGGGAAGATGGAGTCTCTACCTTTTCCACCCTTGGGATAAGACCACCTCCCAGTCTTCCCTTTCCCCTTGTAGTCTGTCCTCTGACCAGGTCGGGACCTACGAAAGGGCTGATATTTTTTGGTATTCTCCTCAGGGAAACCCTTCTTTTTATCTGAGGCCTTTTCTAGAATATCGTCTAGAATTGGCCCAAATACTTTATTTCCTGAGAATGGGATTCCACACAATTTATTTTTTGACTGGAGATCCCCCGACCAGGTTTTTAGCCATATGGCTCTTCTGGCCGCATTAGACAGGGATTCGCTTCTAGCCGCAAACCTTACAGATTCGGCAGAAGCGTCTGCCATAAAGCCTGTTGCGAGTTTGAGCAATGGCAATGATTTAAGGATAACCTCTCTGGAAGTCTTGGCTTTGAGGTGATCCTCTAAATCGTCAATCCATAAGTGCATTGACCGGGCTACGGAGGTTGCCGCTATATTGGCCCGTATTATTGCCGCGGAGGACTCCCAAGTTCTCCTTAGCAAATCGTCTGCTTTATGATCCATAGGATCTTTTAATGCGGAAGAGTCCTCAAATGGAATTGAGGTCTTCTTCGCCACCTTTGCTAGTGGGACATCGATCTTGGGAACTTCATCCCACACTTTAATGTCTTCAGGGTTGTAGGGCAGACAAAGTCTAAAGTCCCTGGGAATCACTAGCTTCTTCTCCGCTTCCTGCCACTCTTCCAGGATCATGGAACGAATGTGGTTGTTGACGGGAAGGACTTTTGTCACCTGGGCATGTAATCCGCCAAACATCTCGTCCTGGATCGAGGTCTCCTCTGGTGTATCTTGTAGCTGCATGGTGTTACGTACAGCATAAAGAAGCTCATCCGTGTCTGTTGCGGAGAAGAGATATCTCTTCCCTCTGCCCACAGATCCATCTCTTTCTTCCTGGTCAGAATCCCCCGAAACCTCACCCTCGGAAGAGGGGCTAGATTCCCTCGGCCTCTTCCGTGAAGTCTGCGGTTCTGACTGAGTAGCCTGGGGAAGATTCAAGCTTGAGATAGAAGCCTGAACCTCCTGTCGAATCATGGTCCTCATACTGGATAGCAGCGCTGTCTGCTCATCACCCACAATTTTGGATGTGCATGATTTGCACAATGGTTTCCGCCAGTTTTCCGGAAACTTAGTGGAACATATCGGGCATTTATTTTTCCCCGATTTTTTCCTTTCGGCTGCGGGGATGGAAGGCTCAGCCTAGGGTAAAATAGAGATACGTGGCACCGTAAGTAGGGAGCAGGGGGAGGGGTGAGCTTTGTGGTATGGCTTTGCATAGCCCACTCACGTGCCCCTGAAGCTGGTCAGTCCCCTCAGGTCTGGCAGTCTCCTCCATTAGTGCAGATGACAATATGTACGTATAGCCGAGTGCTCCCTTTGTCAGGATGGCCGGCGGTATACAGACCCCCCTGGTGAGATTATATAGGTTTTACCTGGTTGATCCTGCCCTCCTTACCGCCGCTGCGGTGACCGCGCTGAGCCCCTCACCGAGGCCGGCGCTGCTGCCGGCGTCATCCTCCATGCTGGCCGCACCGGAAGTGACGCGGTCGTCGCGACCGGAAGTGACGCGGCCGCTGGACCCGGAAACCGCGGCCGCACGCTGGAGCTGGCCGCTGCTGGAAGCGGTCGCCGCACACACCTCCCGGCATGCAGGCACCCGGGCCGAGAGTCCCCCGAGGAGGAAGAGGACCCGACCCCAGGAGCAGCGCTACACTGGGGAGGCTGAGGGACCCCCCATGGCAGGTATCAGCCGCAGATATCTTGCGGCGGGGAAGGGAAAGGCTGGGCCCCCCGATCCCCACCATCTGCACAGCACAGTCGGAGGACGTCTTGCAGTTCCTATCCGCAGTGGGACAGGAAAAACACTGGTGGGTGGAGTGGGGAGGGTCCTTTTAACTTGTGGTTCCTGTCCCACTGCAGATAAGAAGGACGTCCTCCAATGGTGCTGTCAGGTGGTGGACTGGAAATGGACATTTAACTTTTTTTTTTTTCACAAAATGTTTCTTTTAGATCCAATTTTTTTCATTTTCACAAGGGTGCCAGAAGAAAAAAAGACACCAAATTTGGTTGTGCAGATTCTCCTAAGCACACCGATACCCCATATATATGGGGGAAAAGTACTGTTTGGGAGCATGGCAGAGCTCAGAATAGAAGTACCATTTGACTTTTTGAATGAAAAATTGGCTGGAATCATTAGCGGACACCATTCAGTTGAAGATGGACCCATGGAACCAAAATAGTCACTATACCTGTAGATAAATTTCCAAAGGAGTGTAAATTCCAAAATGGAGTCAGTTTAGGTAGAGTCTGCTCTTCTGGCATATGGAGTCCGCAAACTATTCTATGAAAATCTTCGCACCATGAGGCAAATAATGCTCTGTCTCTTCCGAGTTTCGTTGTATGGCTAAGTAGTACTGTACAGCCACATATGGGGTATTTCTACAGTAAGCAGAAATTGTGGGACAAGTTTTGGTGCCATTTTTACCCATTTCCCTTTGCGAAAATGTAAAATCTGGGGCTAAAATTACATTTTTGTGGCAAAAATTTAATTTTTTTCCTTGACTGCCCAATGGTATAAAATTCAGTGACACACCCGTGGTATCAATATGATCAATGCACCCCTAGATGAATTGATTGAGAGTTGTAGTTTGTATAATGGGTTACTGAGGAGTCCTGCTGTTCTGGTATCTCAGGGGCTCTCCCAGAGGGCCATTGCACCTACAAACCATAACATTAAAATCTGCACTGCAGTATGGTGATCCTTTCTTAGGGTACTGTCACACAGTGGCACTTTTGTCGCTACAACGGTACGATCCGTGACGTTCCAGCGATATCCATACGATGTCGCAGTGTCTGACACGCAGCAGCGATCAGGGACCCTGCTGAGAATCGTACGTCGTAGCAGATCGTTTGGAACTTTCTTTTGTCACTGGATCTCCCGCTGTCATCGCTGGATCGTTGTGTGTGACAGCGATGCGTTCGCTTGTAACCAGGGTAAACATCGGGTTACTAAGCGCAGGGCCGCGCTTAGTAACCCGATGTTTACCGTGGTTACCAGCGTAAAAGTAAAAAAAAAAAAAAAACACTACATACTCACATTCCGGTGTCTGTCCCCCGGCGTTCTGCTTCTCTGCACTGTGAGCGCCGGCCAGCCGGAAAACGAGCACAGCGGTGACGTCTGACGTCACCGCTGTGCTTTCCGGCTGGCGCAGACACAGTGGAGAGAAGCAGAACGCCGGGGGACAGACACCGGAATGTAAGTATGTACTGTTTTTTTTTTTTTACTTTTACGCTGGTAACCACGGTAAACATCGGGTTACTAAGCGCGGCCCTGCGCTTAGTAACCCGATGTTTACCCTGGTTACCCGGGGCCTTCGGCATCGTTGGTCGCTGGAGAGCTGACTGTGTGACAGCTCCCCAGCGACCACACAACCACTTACCAACAATCACGGCCAGGTCGTATCGCTGGTCGTGATCGTTGGTAAATCGTATAGTGTGACAGTACCCTTACTGAGCTATGCACTGTGCCTGAACAGTATTTTGTGCACTCAGGAGAAATTTTTGCAACAAATTGAGGTCCAAGCCCTTAGAAAAAATTTAAAAACTTGGGGCTTAAACAGCATTTTTGTGGCAAAAATGTAATTATTCTTTCGTCACCGCCCAATGATGAATTCATTGGGGGATGTAGCTTGCAAAATGACGTCAGTTATGGGGGGGTTTCCGCTTTCCTGGAATCTCAGGGGCTTTGCCAATGTCATATGGCCCCCCTCAAATCATTGCAGCAAAATCTGAACTCCAAAATGTCACTTCTTCCCTTTTGAGGTTTGCACACTGTGCCTCAAAAGTAGTTTTCCCCCACATATGGAGTATCTGTGTACTCAGCAGAAAATGCACAACAATTTTTAGGCTCCATTTTCTCCTATCCTTGTGAAAATAAAAATAAAAAAATTGGGGCTAAAAACATCTTTGTGGGAAAAATATTTTTTTTCTGTACATAGTTGTAAAATTCTGTGAAGCATTTGTGGGATCAAAGTGCTCACCACGCCTAGATAAATTCCTTGAAGGGTCTAATTTCCAAAATGGTGTCACTTGTGGGGTGTTTCCACTTTTTAGGCACATCAGGGGCCCTCCAAACAGGACATGGCGTATGCTCTTAATTACAGCCAATTTTGGGTTCAGAAAGTCAAACGATGCTCCTTCTGAGACCTGCCTTGCCCTCAAGTAGAAACATTGCCCCACAAACGGAGTATCTGCTTACTCAGGAGAAATTGCACAACACATTTTTTGGTCCATTTTCTCATGTTACCATTGTCTCATGTTACGTTGTCTAAAGTAAATTTTTTGCTTCAGTTCTCGTGAAGCAATTGAAGGATTAATTAACTTCTTGATTGTGGTTTTGAGCACCTTGAGGGGTGCAGTTTTTAGAATGGTGTCACTTTTGGGTATTTTCTGTCATATAGACCCCTCAAAGTCACTTCAAATGTGAGGTGGTCCCTAAACAAAATGGTATTGTAAATTTTGTTGGAAAAATGAGAAATCTCTGGTTAACTTTTAGCCCCTCTAGCTTTCTAACAAAAAAAAAAATAATGTTTCCAAAATTGTACTGATGTAAAATAAACATGTGGGAAACATTATTTATTAACTAGGCAAAAAAAATTACTTGTCACTCAATATTTAAAAAAAAAATTGATTCCTTCTTTATTGTACATCCAGACCAAATAAATTAAACGTTTTTGGTCTGTCATAGGACCTTCATCAGAATATCCTTATTGGAGTAAACTGGATGTCATATGAAATTATGAGAATAAAGGCGGCTGTATGCGGTCTGGTGACGGTAATGCCAACTGTGACGTGGTAAGAGATAATCAGCACTCCAGTAGGCAGTCTTCCTCCAGAGCCCTCTCACTCACCGGTGGTATCGCCACATGACGGACCTGGGTAATAAGCATCATCCCCTTTGCAAGTTTCCTGCCAAGTACCGGAGTGCTGTTTATCTCTTACCACGTCACAACCCCACAGGTTCACATTAGCTTTCCCCCTCCTGGGCGTCCCTACTGAAGGGCGGGCTTGACATATGACTTACCGAGGCACTCAGCGCCATTCCTGTTGCAAGTCCTTTGCATATTCAAGTAGCACGCTGTTCCTCTCCTGTTATGTGAATAGCCCCACCAGTTGGCAATACGGTCACCGTACACCGCCACCACCATGCCAGGTGCTGCTGAAATCCACTCCACCATGCCGAGTACTGCTCCTGCACAGCTGACCACCGCCACTATCAGTAGGCCGCCTTAAGATCCTGTACAGCTGCCCACCGCCAATACTACTAGGCCGCCTGAAGAACCTGCATGGCTGTCCACTGCCACCACCACTAGGCCACCTGAAGAACCTAATATATAGAAATGCAGACTGAAGACACGATTGAGCTAATCCAATGTCACCTACTATAGCACTGACCTCAGAGAGTACAGGTTTAGTGTAAAGGATGGGTTACATAACCAAATTTGGTTATTATCCAATCCATGTATCATGCAATCTACAGCAAGTGGATTATATAAAAAAAATGTAGTTGTGAACCGGTGATCACCTTATTAAACTTAAAAAAAAATTGGGGTAATATAGAAGGCACTTGGAACAGGTGTTTAACTAGAGGTGTTTTATTGTCAGCAAACATTAAAGTAAATTTTAATAATTACAGGTACATAACATTACCTAGGGGGAAGAGTGCCAGGGAGGCTAGTCCTGATCTGGCACACCGCAATAAGTTTGCTAAGTTGGCAGATGAGTGGGGTGCCAGTACAGGGGTAGCACTGCTGCAGCCAGGCATGTCCTCTGAAAGCCGGAGAAGTGACTGCTCCAGTAAGGAGGGAAATAGGAGAGCAGGGCAGGCCAGACAGGTGCTGGTAGTGGGGGACTCAATTATTAGGAGAACAGATAGGGCAACCTGTCACAAAGACCGGGATAGTTGAACAGTGTGCTGCCTACCTGGCGCTCGAGTCCGACACATCGCTGATCGGGTGGACAGATTACTGGGAGGGGCTGGTGAGGACCCAGCAGTCATGGTGCACATTGGCACAAATGACAAAGTTAGAGGTAGGAGGAAAGTCCTTAAAGATGATTTCAGGGAATTAGGCTGCAAGCTGAAAGCAAGGACCTCCAACGTGGTATTTTCCGAAATACTGCCTGTACCACGTGCCACGCCAGAGAGGCAAAGGGAGATTAGGGAGGTGGTTATTAATGGAGCACACTCGGACTGGGTCGCGGTAAGCAGTGAGGTACCACAGGGGTCAGTATTGGGCCCTCTTCTTATCTACATATTTATTACTGACCTTGTAGGGGGCATTCAGAGTAGAATTTCAATATTTGCAGATGACACTAAATTCTGCAGGATAATCGATACAGGGGAGGACAATTTTATATTACAGGATGATTTATGTAAACTAGAAGCTTGGGCTGATAAATGGCAAATGAGCTTTAATGGGGATAAATGTAAGGTCATGCACTTGGGTAGAAGTAATAAGATATATAACTATGTGCTTAATTCTAAAACACTGGGCAAAACCGTCAACGAAAAAGACCTGGGTGTATGGGTGGATGACAAACTCATATTCAGTGGCCAGTGTCAGGCAGCTGCTACAAAGGCAAATAAAATAATGGGATTCATTAAAAGAGGCATAGATGCTCATGAGGAGATCATAATTTTACCTCTATAAAAGTCACTAGTTCGACCGCACTTAGAATACTGTGCACAATTCTGGTCTCTGGTGTATAAGAAAGACATAGCTGAACTGGAGCAGGTGCAGAGAAGAGCAACCAAGGTTATTAGAAGACTGGGGGGGGGGGTCTGCAATACCAAGGTTATTACACTTGGGGCTATTTAGTTTGGAAAAACAAAGACTAAGGGGTGATCTTATTTTAATGTATAAATATATGAGGGGACAGTACAAAGACCTTTCTGATGATCTTTTTAATCATAGCCCTGAGACAGGGACAAAGGGGCATCCTCTACGGCTGGAGGAAAGAAGGTTTAAGCATAATAACAGACGCGGATTCTTTACTGTAAGAGCAGTGAGACTATGGAACTCTCTGCCGTATGATGTTGTAATGAGTGATTCATTAATTAAATTTAAGACGTGACTGGATACCTTTCTGGAAAAGTATAATATTACAGGGTATATATACTAGATTCCTTGATAGGGCGTTGATCCAGGGAACTAGTCTGATTGCCGTAAGTGGAGTCGGGAAGGAATTTTTTCCCCCAATGTGGAGCTTACTCTTTGCCACATGTTTTTTTTTTTTGCCTTCCTCTGGATCAACATGTTAGGGCATGTTAGGTTAGGCTATGGGTTGATCTAGATGGACTTAAAGTCTTCCTTCAACCTTAATAACTATGAAACTATGTAACTATTATACAACATTACAAGAACACTAAACCATGTCATCTTGCCAGGACAGATGTCCACTCTCAGAAACAAACTAGGATGCAAATGTATCCCTCATTTGGGCAACTTCTACTGTTTTGAGAGGGTGATGATGCGGGTAATCTGGCAATGGGTTACAAACAGGTTCATCAAGTTCAATTTTGGGTTGGTCTTTAGCCATTATATAGTTATGCAGAAACACACACGCCTTGACCACCTCATCGACTGTCTCAATTTTCAGATTAATGGCTGTCTCTAAAATGCGCCATTTTGAGACAAGGATACCAAAGGCACACTCAACTGTTCTTCGTGCCCTGGTCAGTCTGTAATTAAAAATCATTTTTGTGTGGTTCAAGTCCCAGCTGGAGTATGGTTTCAGGAGGTTTCCACACATCTGAAAGGCCTCATCCCCAACCACAACAAATGGCATTGGCGGGCCTTCAGTGTTGGGAAGAGGTCGTGGCAGGGGGAATTGAAATTATTCCCACACAACCGTTAGCCCATGTCCGAGTTTTTAAATGTCTGGGAGTCATTACCACAGCCAAAAAATCCAATGTCCACGGCGACAAACCTACAGTCCGCAGCTGCAATCGCCATGAGCACTACGGAAAAATATTTTTTATAATTCAAGTACTGGGATCCAGTTCCAGCCGGTATGGTAATCCAGATATGTTTTCCATCCACTGCTCCCAAACAGTTGGGAAAATTACAATCTTTAAAAAATTGGTCTGCAGTTTGCTGCCAGATTTCCGTGGTGGGTAGAGGGATAAATTTGGCACGTCGAAAATCCCACAAAGTCCGGCAGGTGTCTGCAATAATCCCTGAGTGTGGAAATTCCTATCCGGAACAGGAAATGGAGCGATGATAGATTCCTGGCTACTGGAGAGAGCCTGTCAAAGAGAAAGAAAAAAATAAATCATGACAATAATTTTTATGACTGGGAAACAGAGAAAGAATGGAAAAAAAAAAAAAACTAACATGGCTTTTATAACAATAATATTTTGGACAGTATTTTAGCAAAACAAAAAAAGGGAAAAATATTAAGTACATTGCATTACAATAATAATTATGACAGGCATTAATGTTTAAATATTACGTACCTTAGTGTCACCAGCAGACGTTCCTCAGCAGGAATCGGCAGGGTGTCCTGCCTGCTGATGGCTCCTTGTACACGGTCCTGCAGTTCCAAAAAGATGTCTTTACACATACTAATGTACTCAAAATATTTCTCCGGGTTTTCACGGAGCTCAATGAATAAGGAGTGGTAGGCTCCACGGCTCTGTCGGAGTTCAAGAATCGGGTGCTGCCAAAAGTGCCGACGCAATCTTCTCTGTTTTTCTCTTTTCCGTTCTTGCTCACAAGCAAATGCAAAGGAAAAAAACAGGTTGACATCCAAATCCAGATTCCGATAGAAACTCTCCATGCGAAGATCTATCTTGACGCAGGATACAGGATCAAAATGTGATGAGTTCAAGTGTTTATATAGCGAAATCCCATGAGCCACACCCATTTGGCATGTCTTGTTTCAAGGAAATGCTCCTTGAAATTTTTTTTTCCTATCAAACGCATGCACATAAAAACGCAAACTCATGCAAATGAGTGCAAACGTTGCGGTTTTTATCGGTCATGCGTAAGCTGATGCGGATAAAAAACACAGCGTTATCGTGTGTGTATGCGTTTTGCAATGCGGTTGCGGACGAGACGCTGCGGACTCAAAAGCAAATGTGAACCTCGCCTTAATTGTTTTGTTTGACAATTTTGATCTCTCAGTATTGATTTCCTTGTACATTGCTCAGCACGACTAATGCCTTATGACTGGGTTTTGTTTTCCTTGTCTTTATATTCAATAAAGAAAAAGAATAGGTTAACTGCAGCAAATTTTATTAAAACCAAGACAATGACAAAACACAATCTTTGTCAAGCATCTATACTTACAGGTCATGAATATTATATTCTTGGAGTCAGACACCCAGGACCCCACTAAACTGGCCAGATGTGAACAGTGTATGGAGGTAGACAACACATGACTCTGCATATCATGTAATGGCCGTTCTTAAGTACTGCAGCTCAGCGTCTATTGATGTGAATTGGAGCTGAGCTCCAGAACCCAAGAATGGCCCACTAGCAGTTAATGGTACCATGCTGTTCTAAGCCCACACACTGTTGACATCCAGCCAGCGGCAGCGCTATAAACAGCTGATGGATGATAATGCTGAAACCTGCCCCAATCTTAGGATTTGTAAATCAGCATCAGTACTTGACAACCCAGTTGACCATGTCTGGAGAGAAAAAGACAGTAGATCTGTGAATGATTTTGCAAGAGACACACTAGTTTTATGCTGGGGTGCCTAAGGATAGGTGATAAATATCCAAATATTAGACAACCCTTTAAAAGGTTTATTCATGCTACACTAAAATAACATTATGTAATGTGGTAACATTTATGAAGTTGTAACAAACGCATATATAACTTCTTTCTACATTTCATCACTGCTCCAATAAATTTAAGAAGAAAAAAAAAATTATACACCGCAAAGTACAAAAATTGTGTAGTGTGATTAGAGAGAGCATCCGATCAGCCCAGTATCATAAGGTGTTAAGGTTTAGGTTATGTGCACACGTTGCGGATCTTAATGCGTTTCCGCAGCGTTTTTGGACGAGCGGAATTGCATCAAACCCGCAGAGTAGTGCACAAGCAATGTTAGTCAATGGGACATTGACAATTGGTGTGCATATGCTGCAGAAAAAAAACACACGGATTTGTAGCATTTTATTTTCTGTAGCATGTCAATTCTTTTGCGGATCTGCAGCGTTTCTGCACCCATTGACATCCATTGTTTCAGTCAAATTCGCAGCAAAACCGCAGGTTTTAAAAGATCTGCGGTTTTGCTGCGAGAAACGCTGCAGATCGGGAGGGAGGAAGAGTGTGTGGGCAGAGACTATGTGGGGGTGTTTGTGTCTGTGTGCGGGTGTTTGGCTGCGGGTGCGTGCTTGTCTGTGTAGGCAGGCATCGTCCGATGGGACTACTAGTGGTGGGACAGCAGTAGTCCCATCATCAGGCTACTGTGTACAAGTGTATAAAAAAAAAAAAAAGAAAAAAACAACCCTCACATACAGGATATATATATATATATATTATATATTTTCATGGCCAAAAGTATTCACACCCCTGCAATTCTGTCAGATAATACTCAGTTTCTTCCTGAAAATGATTGCAAACACATTCTTTGGTATTATATTCATTTAATTTGTCTTAAATGAAAAAACACAAAAGAGAACGAAGCAAAAAGCAAAACATTGATCATTTCACACGGGCCATACAAAAGTATTGGCACCCTCAGCCTAATACTTGGTTGCACAACCTTTAGCCAAAATAACTGCGACCAACCGCTTCCGGTAACCATCAATGAGTTTCTTACAATGCTCTGCTGGAATTTTAGACCATTCTTCTTTGGCAAACTGCTCCAGGTCCCTGATATTTGAAGGGTGCCTTCTCCAAACTGCCATTTTTAGGTCTCTCCACAGGTGTTCTATGGGATTCAGGTCTGGACTCATTGCTGGCCACCTTAGAAGTCTCCAGTGCTTTCTCTCAAACCATTTTCTAGTGCTTTTTGAAGTGTGTTTTGGGTCATTGTCCTGCTGGAAGACCCATGACCTGAGGGAGACCCAGCTTTCTCACACTGGGCCCTACATTATGCTGCAAAATTTGTTGGTAGTCTTCAGACTTCATAATGCCATGCACACGGTCAAGCAGTCCAGTGCCAGAGGCAGCAAAGCAACCCCAAAACATCAGGGAACCTCCGCTATGTTTGACTGTAGGGACCGTGTTCTTTTCTTTGAATGCCTCTTTTTTTCTCCTGTAAACTCTATGTTGATGCCTTTGCCCAAAAAGCTCTACTATTGTCTCATCTGACCAGAGAACATTCTTCCGAAACGTTTTAGGCTTTTTCGGGTAAGTTTTGGCAAACTCCAGCCTGGCTTTTTCATGTCTCGGGGTAAGAAGTGGGGTCTTCCTGGGTCTCCTACCATACAGTCCCTTTTCATTCAGACGCCGACAGATAGTAAGGGTTGACACTGTTGTACCCTTGGACTGCAGGGCAGCTTGAACTTGTTTGGATGTTAGTCGAGGTTCTTTATCCAACATCCGCACAATCTTGCGTTGAAATCTCTTGTCAATTTTTCTTTTCTGTCCACATCTAGGGAGGTTAGCCACAGTGCCATGGGCTTTAAACTTCTTGATTACACTGCGCACGGTAGACACAGGAACATTCAGGTCTTTGGAGATGGACTTGTAGCCTTGAGATTGCTCATGCTTCCTCCCAGTTTGGTTTCTCAAGTCCTCAGACAGTTCTTTGGTCTTCTTTCTTTTCTCCATGCTCAATGTGGTACACACAAGCACACAGGACAGAGGTTGAGTCAACTTTAATCCATGTCAACTGGCTGCAAGTGTGATTTAGTTATTGCCAACACCTGTTAGGTGCCACAGGTAAGTTACAGGTGCTGTTAATTACACAAATTAGAGAAGCATCACATGATTTTTCGAACAGTGCCAATACTTTTGTCCACCCCCTTTTTTATGTTTGGTGTGGAATTATGTCCAATTTGGCTTTAGAACAATTCTTTGTGTTTTTTTTTTTTATTTAAGACAAATTAAATGAAGATAATACCAGAGAATTTGTGTTTGCAATCATTTTCAGGAAGAAACTGAGTATTATCTGACAAAATTGCAGGGGTGTGAATACTTTTGGCCATGACTGTAGATATAGATATACAGTACATACTCACCATACAGCTAATCCCCATCGCCTTCCATCACCTGTAAAAAAAAAAAATATAAAATAAACCAACAGTATACTCCCTGTTCCGATGTAATCCATTTAATAACGAGGGTCCTACGACGATCTCCCGTGGAGAGCTGTCGGCTTTCCAGGGGCTCTGGTGTTACAATGATGGCAGGTATCCTCCCGCCCTGTATCACTTCGCCGTCAGAGGTCACTGTCACTTGCGGCACCGCTGCATGGGAAAATTCTCATGCAGCGTTGCCGTAAAGTGAGAGCCTGAACTCAGGTAACCTCTTCAGTGATGCACTGCAGGAGATATTAACTCCAGTCAGTACATAGCAGGAGGCCTATAGAGCAGTCACATCTCCTGATGTGACTGCTCTATAGGGGAGATCGTCGTGGGACACTCGTTATTAAATGGACTACATTGGATCAGGCAGTATTTGTGTTGGTTTATTATTTTAATTTTTTTGCAGGAGATCGAGGGCGTCGCAGGAATTAGACGTACAATAAAGATGGGAAAAACGTGTAGTGTTTTATTTCATTAAAATTCTTTATTCTGACTGTTTGTTTAACCCTTTAACATCTACAGGATTAGTAATGGATACGAGTCTTATTGACGCCTCTCCATTACTAATCCGGCTTGATGTCACCTTACAATTCAAAAAGTGACATCAACCTCTTAAATATTACCCCATATGCAACTGTTACAGGGCAGTGGGAAGAGAGGGGCTAAGTGAAGGAATTGGCACATCTTAAGAGATGCGCCATTTCTGGGGCCATTGTGAGCTGGTGTTTGTAGCCAAGGGATGGGGGTGGGGGGGTCCAATATCCATGGCCCCTTCCTAGACTATGAATATCAGCCCGCAGCTGTCTGCATAGCCCTTTCTGGCTATTAATTATAGGGGGACCCCACGTCGTTTATTTTGGATGGGTTCCCTTATTTTCATAGCCAGTAAAGGCTAAATATACAGCTGTGGGCTGATATTCATAGCCTGGGAAGTTCCATGGGCATTAACCCCTTCCTAGGCTATAAACATTGGCCCTCAGGTCACTGACTTTCCCTCTCTGGCGCAGAAAATTACATGGGAGCCCACACCATGTTTTCAATTTTTTTTTAATTAAACAGATATTGTGCTTAAGGCCGGGGTCACACTTGCGAGATACTAGCAAGATTCTCTCACATCAATACTGACGACGGCACTCGGGACCAGAGTCTGCGGCTGCATGTATTTCTATGCATCTGAACGCTCCGGTCCCAAGTGCCGGTGGCAGTGCCGGGTATTGATGCGAGAGGCTCGTGCGAGTTTCTTTCAAGTGTGACCCCGACCTAATGCAGAATGAATATGAGTGAGTGAATGAGTCTTTAACTCTTTATGTACCATTTTATTATGTTTATTACTAAACATCGGGCTTGGGTATTATCTATCGATATAGATATCTGTAAACATCATTCTTCAATGGAGTATGTAAAAAGAGGATGAACAAGGAAATGACATCAATTTTTTTTGTTGTTAAATAATTGATTTTTATTTAGCCTACAAAAATGCATACAAATCCGCTTTTTCTGCCAAGAGATACAGAATCTGTGCAGAAATTTCCACTGGCAAATCTACAATGTGTGCACAGAACCTTAGGTAATGGTTTCCAACACCTCTATAATTTCAGCAAAATCTGCAATATGGCTTCTACCAGGTATGAACATGTTTGTCAATTTTTCCAGAGCTACCGACTGCGATCAGAGTTCAGACTAGTCAAAGATTCCCAAATCAACAGTTTGCAAATTTTTTTTCCACCAAAAAGAAAAGAAATTGAAGAGAAAAAAAAATGAGTTGTGAAAGCTGACCTAGACATAGTGCAATTTTAGGTCCCTGTGTGGACTGCGTGGCGGGACTTTCAGATACTCTACTTATTAACTTTAAAACAACACTCCCGGGCATGGTTGCAGCAATCACAGGAAACAGCACTGCACTTCAAAAATAGTTATTAAAAAAAAAAGGTAGCAAACAGATGGCGAGCCACAATCTATTTTTCCCAGCTGCGAGTTTACATGGCCCACTTATCAGGACAGGCACGATAAATGTCTATCTGTAGATGTTTCTGTGTTGGCCTGCATCAAGCTCATACTACAGGCTAGAAAATACTTGTGCAAGGGCTCGCTCACACCAGTGTAGATTCTCTCATGTTACATAATCAGGCGATTATGATAATCGCACTCAGATCAAACTCTCAGATTCGATCTCTCGATCACAGCACATGAAGTGGAGAAGTAAGGCTATGTGCACACGTTGCGGATTGTATGCGTTTTTGCAGCGGTTTTTCGCCTTAAAAAAGCTGTGAAAACACATACACAACACAACCCATTGAATTCAATGGGATTCCGCAATGCTGTGCTTGTTATCACTCATGTAATGTAGGACCACCACCATTCAGGGCTGATATACAGCATGTGATAATGCTATATAAAAGCTACTAACCCGACCTGTAAGACGAGAAAAATAACTTACTCACCTGCAGGGCGGTCTGGTACAAGGGGTGTCACTTCTCCATGGTCTGGCACCTCCTATCTTCTGCGACGCCTTCCCTACATAATCCACAGTCTCCTCGGCATCTCGCTCCTGCGCAGGTGTACTTCTATGCCCTGTTGAGTGCAGAGCAAAGAACTGAAGTGCACACGTGTCGGGAAAGGTAAGAGAAGCCCCAGGGAGACTTCTTTAGATGACACAGGGATGCATCTTCCACAGGCACCAAGAAGGACGGCACTGCAAGACGTTGGGAGGTGCTGGGCCAAGAAGAGCGACATTGTTAGGACTGGACCGCCCTGCAGGGGAGTATAATAAGTTATTTTTCTTCTCTTAGGCTGATTTCACATTTGCATCTGTGTGCGCAGAGTATGATCCGCATGCGTCAAGCATGCACATCTTAATATTGTGTACGCAGTGACATGTTTTTGCATGTGTTCGCTTGCGGATGCGTACGCATGCGTCGTGTGGAGGTGTGCGTCGGGGTCCCGCGAATGAAACATGTTGCATTTTTTGAGGCAGCAAATATTGCTCAATCGTCCACATGCAGACGATTGCGGATGATTACGTAAAAAAAACAACACATTACTGTTTGAGAATGCATTGTTACGCATGTACATGCGTATGCTTGCGTTCGATACGCATGCGTACTTCTGACTAATTTTGCAGGCCTGTCAGGATGCTTATACCGAGGCCATGCAGCAGTCCCGATATCAGCAGAAGGCACAAAGTTCTTTCCCTACAGGGCAACAAGCTCCAAGACAGCAGCTGTGCAGAGTGCACCTGCACCGATTCACCAAGGGACTTATCTACCACCACCGGTGGACATGACATTGCTAAGAATCCCAAGCTTCACCATGCAGCCGAGTACAGAAGACCAGCCATCCACCACCACGCAGCCTAGTGCAGCAGCCCAGCTGTCAGGTTCCACCATCAAGACGAGTGCAGCAGGCCACACTTCTCCACCAACGCAGCACCAGGGGAAAAAAGCAGAAAAAAAACAAAGTCCCGGAGGAGAAACTGTGAAAAATAAAATATTACATGCACCCCCTCTTCCCTAATCCTCAAATTGTCTTTCACTTCCCCTGTAACAACTTCCCCAACCACTGCTAACCTACCATCACAGCCCGACACCCCCCTGGTCCACCATGTTACTCCCTCCCACAGACCCCAAAAGTAATTTTTCCTTTTTTTTTTTTTTTTTTTTTTTAATTTTTTATTTCTGTTAGTAAAAATTGTTTTGATTCACAATACCGGTCTCAGTGTTTTCTCTATCTCTTTATTTAACCAAGTGTGTATTGTTGAGTGAAGCATGAAAGGGTATAACAGTTAGGGTATGTACACACATTGCGGATTTTGCTGCGGATCCGCAGCATATTGGCCACTGCATATTCGCAGCTGTTTTCCATGAGTTTACAGTATCATGTAAACCTATGGAAAACAAAATCCGCAGTGCACATGCTGTGGAAAAAAAACGCGCAGAAACGCTGCGTTGTATATTCCGCAGCATGTTCATTCTTTGTGTGGATTCCGCAACGGTTTACACCTGCTCCATAATAGGAATCTGCAGGTGTAAAACCACAGGTGGAATCCGCACAAAAACCGCATAAAATCCGTGGTAAATCCGCAGGTAAAACACAGTGCTTTTTACCTGCGGATTTCTCAAAACAGGTGTGAAAAAATCCGCAGAGGTTCCTTCTACGTGTGCACATACCCTTAAGGTGTTTATTATACAAGTGTTAATATTAGAGTCAGAAAACATTACAGGTACATAACATTAAAACACATTCATCCAAACCAATGGTCCAAATTGACTAGAAAAATATATTTCAGAATAAATGAATTGTTTTTATTAAATACAAAAAGATAACAACTAAATTTTAAAAAGACAGTGCAAAAAAGGGTTTTTGCTATATACAAGTGATTAATTTCTTCCTGTAAGCAGGCCTCTACGTTACAAAGCACTCCATTTTATTGTATATTGTCTTGGTTGCTGTATTGCCTTGAAAAAGCTGCTGCTGAATTGCAAATGAGATAATAGCTCTGCACTTCTAGGTTCTGTCCTTTTCACCCAGCAGACCAACAAATATTAGTCTTTTTTCTGAAACTTGCAGTGTTTACTCATTCCCTCCTACTGTACCATTCCCTGAATAACGTTGGAGGTATTTTCCCCTTTTTTCCCCCATCTTTTTAAAATTTAGTTTTTAACTTTTTGTATTTAATAAAAACAATTCTTTTATTCTGAAATATATTTTTCTAGTCACTTTGTACCATTGGTTTAGTTGAATATGTGTTTTATTACATATTAAAGTGTTTACTGCTTACTTAAATAGGATTATGGGTTTAAAGTACATAACATTACAGGTACATTTTATTTACAGGTTAAACTATTTCATCTTGCCAGGACACATGTCCACTATCAGAAACAAAATAGGCTGCAACTTTATTCCTCATTTGTGCAACTTCCGCTGTAGTCCTCAGAGGGTGATGTCTGTAATCCTGCAATGCGGTATTAATAGTTTCCTCAAATTCAAAGTGGGGTCGCTCTTTTGACAGGATGTAGTTATGCAGAACAACACACACTTTCACAACCTCATCAATTGTCTTTTTTAGATTGGTGTTCCTAAAATGCGCCATTTAGATGCCAGCAAACGAAAGGCACACTCCACAGTTCTTCGTTCCCTTGTCAATCGGTAGTTGAAAATCCTTTTTGTGTGCCTCAAGTCCCGACTTGAGTACAGTTTTAGGAGGTTGCCAGACATTTGAAAGGCCTCATTACCAACAATAACAAACAGCATTGGCGGTCCTTCAGTGTTAGGAAGAGGTTGTGGCGGGGGAAATTAGAATCATTACCATACAATCGTTATCCCATGTCAGAGTTTTTGAAAGTCTGTAAGTCATTTCCTCGTCCAAAGGAGCCGTCAATGGCGACAAATCAACAATCAGAATCCGCAATTGCCATCAGAACAATGGAAAAGTATTTTTTATAATTGAAGTACTCAGATCCACTTCCTGCAGGTTTCAGAATCTGACTAGGTTTGCCATACACAGCCCCCACAGTTAGGAAAATTGCACACTTCATTGAATTTTGCTGCATTTTGCAGCCACAGTTCAGCTGTGGGTTGAGGGAGGAAGTCAACATGCAGAACTTCACACAATGCACGGCAGGTATCTCCAACAATCCCAGAAAGGGTGGACAGTACAATTCGTAACTGAAACTGTAGAGATCTTAAGGTCTCTCCGGTAACCAGGAATCTGCAGAACAGACAAAGGAACAAATAAATCACTACATGGCTTTTCCAACAATAGTAACGACAGGTGTTTGTTGTTCAAAATTATGTACTTTATGGTCACCAACAGACGTTCCTCTGCATGAATTGCTCTATGTAGTTGGGTGTCCTGCCTTCTGATGTATCCGCAGACATGTTGCAGCAAATCATCGAAGCTGTGTAGTGACATCCTGGTTTAGTCCAAAAACTTTGCCAGGTTTTCACGAAGCTCTGTGTACAATGAGTGGTAGGCTCCACGGCTCTGTCGGAGTTCAACAATGGGGTGTTGACAAAAGCGATGACAACGTCTTCTCCGTCTTTCTCTTCTCCTTTCTTCCTCACAAGCCACAGTGAATGCAAAAAACAACTTCAAAGATAAATCCAGAGACATATTGAAGCTCTCCACGCTCTCCATCTTGCAGCAGCATCCAAAGAAGCAAATTTCTGCTGTGCAGTGTCTTTATATATAGAAACCCATAAGCCACGCCCATTCAGAAATACTATACGCATGCGCATAAACGGCGCAAACATATGCAAAAATGCATGCAATCGCAGTGTTCTTTTGACGTCATGCATAAGAGCGTGCGGATGAAAACTCTGCGCACACATGCGTTTGCATGTGTTTGATCATGCAGACAATACGCCGCGGACACATACGCAAATGTGAACTTAGCCTTACAGGTCGGGTTGGGGGCAAATATACAGCATTATAGAACTGCTGTATATCAGGCCTGAAAGGTGATGGCTGCCTCTGATATCGGCGAAACCAGGTGACCGGTTCATTTTAATACATCGTAAGTGTTCCCTTTCCTAGGAATTCTATAGGCATTCGTTTTCTAAAAATTGCTCCACAACACTTGCAATATTAAACCCCAAACTATGATACTGGCCCTGATGTAACGTTCAATTGTATTTATATCATGACAATATTTGTACTGATTTGTGCTTGTAGTCATCTATAAAAACAGAACAGCAATCTTGTGCCAGTGATAATTACAGTGTAATCACAACTAAACCCAGGGAGAAGAAACTTGGCAGCGCTGGGAGCGTAGATATAAAAATGTACAGAACACACACATTCAACAGTCAATTAATATGCCCTAGTTTGTAAAGTTTCCATCTCCTTTTGAAAACTTTTACATCTCTGCTCCATTAGTACAACCGCTTGCTCCAGTGGTTAGTGACTTGTAGACTACCTGGTGACACGGTGCAAAGGTCAGAGTGATGGCGGAAACTGCAGGCCTACAGGACCACTACAATAGGGGGAATTCACATAATTGTACACCTGTAATATGATAACTAAGACCGAAGACGATAGAGGACTTCATTATGTCTTGTTAAGCCTTGGGCATTAGTCACGTCATTGCTTTATTACATAGCCCCCAAAAAATGGACCATTGTTTTTACTATCCAATTTATTTTTTTTTCATTGCATTAGGAAAAACAGTCAGTAAAAAAATTAACATGAGTGCAATCTAGATCTTGAGACATTCATTTGAAGGAATGATTTTGGCCTACAAAAAGCACCAGAGTAAGACATGTCTACATTTTTTTTTATTACCGTAAGTGGGACATTGGTCTACAAAATAAAAAATAAATACAAACCTGACATGTGACATAGAATACAACATCACAGAAAAAAGGAAACTGCAGGATGCAGCTGCCTCCCCAAACGCCTCGGCGCAGTGCGAAGTAGCTGCCTCCCCAAACGCCAAGGCATTGTGTGAAGTAGCTGCCTCCCCAAACGCCAAGGCATTGTGTGAAGTAGCTGCCTCCCCAAACGCCAATGCGCTGTGTGAAGTAGCTGCCTCCCCAAACGCCAATGCGCTGTGTGAAGTAGCTGCCTCCCCAAACGCCAATGCGCTGTGTGAAGTAGCTGCCTCCCCAAACGCCAATGCGCTGTGTGAAGTAGCTGCCTCCCCAAACGCCAATGCGCTGTGTGAAGTAGCTGCCTCCCCAAACGCCAATGCGCTGTGTGAAGTAGCTGCCTCCCCAAACGCCAATGCGCTGTGTGAAGTAGCTGCCTCCCCAAACGCCAATGCGCTGTGTGAAGTAGCTGCCTCCCCAAACGCCAATGCGCTGTGTGAAGTAGCTGCCTCCCCAAACGCCAATGCGCTGTGTGAAGTAGCTGCCTCCCCAAACGCCAATGCGCTGTGTGAAGTAGCTGCCTCCCCAAACGCCAATGCGCTGTGTGAAGTAGCTGCCTCCCCAAACGCCAATGCGCTGTGTGAAGTAGCTGCCTCCCCAAACGCCAATGCGCTGTGTGAAGTAGCTGCCTCCCCAAACGCCAATGCGCTGTGTGAAGTAGCTGCCTCCCCAAACGCCAATGCGCTGTGTGAAGTAGCTGCCTCCCCAAACCCATATGCGCTGTGTGAAGTAGCTGCCTCCCCAAACCCCAATGCGCTGTGTGAAGTAGCTGCCTCCCCAAACGCCAATGCGCTGTGTGAAGTAGCTGCCTCCCCAAACACCTTGTGCGAAGTAGCTGCCTCCCCAAACGCCAAGGCATTGTGTGAAGTAGCTGCCTCCCCAAACGCCAATGCACTGTGTGAAGTAGCTGCCTCCCCAAACGCCAATGCGCTGTGTGAAGTAACTGCCTCCCCAAACCCCAAAGCGCTGTGCGAAGTAGCTGCTTCCCCAAACGCCAAGGTGTTGTGTGAAGTAGCTGCCTCCCCAAACGCCTTGTGCGAAGTAGCTGCCTCCCCAAACGCCAAGGTGTTGTGCGAAGTAGCTGCCTCCCCAAACGCCAAGGCATTGTGCGAAGCAGCTGCCCCCCAAATGCCAACGAGCTGCAGGATGCAGCTGGCCTCCATGATAGATGTGGAGGCTCACAGATAAGGCCTGGAGAGAGCGCCAGTGAAGCTGATAAGTGTCGTACACAATGTCTGCCTTAAGGCCCCGTCACACACAGCGACGCTGCAGCAATACAGACAACGATGCTGATCGCTGCAGCGTCGCTGTTTTGTCGCTGTGTGGTCGCTGGGGAGCTGTCACACAGACAGCTCTCTCCAGCGACCAGCGATCAGGGGAACGACTTCGGCATCGTTGAAACTGTCTTCAACGATGCCGAAGTCCCCCTGCAGCACCCGGGTAACCAGGGTAAACATCGGGTTACTAAGCGCAGGGCCGCGCTTAGTAACCCGATGTTTACCCTGGTTACCAAAAAAACCAAACAGTACATACTCACCATCTGATGCCCGTCAGGTCCCTCGCCGTCTGCTTCCTGCTCTGACTGACTGCCGCCGTACAGTGAGAGCAGAGCGCAGCGGTGACGTCACTGCTGTGCTGTGCTCTCACTGTATGGCGGCACTCAGTCAGAGCAGGAAGCAGATGGCAAGGGACCTGACGGACATCAGATGGTGAGTATGTACTGTTTGTTTTTTTTTACATTTACGCTGGTAACCAGGGTAAACATCGGGTTACTAAGCGCGGCCCTGCGCTTAGTAACCCGATGTTTACCCTGGTTACCAGTGAAGACATCGCTGAATCAGTGTCACACACACCGATTCAGCGATGTCAGCGGGACCTCAACGACCAAAAAACGGCCCAGGCCATTCCGACACGACCAGCGATCTCGCAGCAGGGGCCTGATCGCTGGTACGTGTCACACATAGCGAGATCGCTACTGAGGTCGCTGTTGCGTCACAAAACTTGTGACTCAGCAGCGATCTCGCTATGTGAGACGGGGCCTTTACAGCTTACTGGTCATGTTCATACAATTAGGAGAGATGCCCAGTACCATGCAAGTGTAGGAACAGACACCCCAAACTCCCCAAGCCTACACGTATGGGCACCCTGCAAAGGATGAAAAAATGATGTATAAAATGTACAAGGTATTGGTCAATATTTTGGCTAAAATACGGTACACACCTCTTACAACACACAACAAGGGTCCTCTGTCTTGTGAGACCCTACTCTAAAATTCAAAGCAATTCACTGGAAAGGACATCAATAAAAAAAAAAAAAAAGGCAGCCGTATTTACAGGGTGATGTCAGGGTGTTTCCACGTTCTGGAAACGCTGCGGATTGGACGCAGAGTCCAGATGTTACAGCATAGACATAAAATCCCATCTTCACTATGCTTTCAAACATGCAGGCGGCAGACCTGCGTATACGCACATGCGGCGCATCTTTATAGACTGCAGGATGTCTATTTATCTTGCGGAGACGCTCAGTCTCCGCAAGATAAATTACACAGTCTATATATAGGATGCGGTGATTCCGCATGTGTTCAATGAACACATGCGGAATCACTGTGCGTCCAAAGCGCTGCCGATACGGAACGTGGAAACATACCCTCGGGGAGTATGAGGGGCACCGTGCAGACACTGGGGTGGCAGTACTCACCAAATGATGGGGCAGTACCCGCTCTCTGTACCAGGTGCCATTCTATTATGAGATTGGCACACACAACAATGTGCCTTCTGTGAGGGATTTTTGCGGATATTTTACAGGAATTACAGAAGATGACAAATGATTGCTCAGGCTTACTGCTCATCTGTACACATTAGAGAAGTTACAAACATCTCCGCGCACTACATAAATACATTTAATCCCTATGAAAGTTTATACAATGTGTTTAACCCAAACAAATCATCCTTTCACGCACTGGTTCTCAGGGAAGAGAATGTGTCAGAAGCAGGATGTAGGAGCAGAGACCCTGATTCCAGCAATATGACTACAAAACCCATGTGGTACTGTGGCAGCTCTGACAGGAATTGATCTTCATGAGCTCCAACTATCCTCATTCCCACACCAGTGATGGGCCACTTTCTGCTTTGGGAAAAGTACAGGCAGCAGCCCAGTAATTGGCAGTACCTCATGATGCATCAGCCTGGGAAGCAGTGACCTGGGCACGGCCCCCGAGGCGCTGGCTGGGGCACGGTCCCTAAGGTGCTGGCAGAGGGCTCGGATGACAGGAAATTATTTAATCGGGCAAAGTGATTTGGAAGCCGTCCAGGTCTGTCCCCTCCAGCAGATGCTGCACAGGCACACTCAGGGTTAAAGGCCATTAACCAATTAGAGGGGCGCTTTGTGGAGGCTGCGACATGTCACAGGTGTCACTGCCAGCTGGCAATGGGAACGACAAGCCAGAGAGCACTGTTCTGCCATCACATCGCCGGGGGCCGCGGTGTACAGGTGCGTCCTGGGGGCAGCTCACAGGGATGTAGCCATATGACAGCAGCAGGGAAGGAGGCACACATGGAAAAGTTGACCACATCAGCAGAGATGACGGGACCGGGGGCAGAGCGCGGATATGCTCGGGCACAGGCAAGCACGAGGGCTAGGGTTACCTTAAGGCTGGCATGCTGTGACAGTCTCCGCTCAGGATGGCAGTGGGCAGCAGGCAGAGCAGCAGGCAGCGTGCTTCCAGGCGAGCAGAGCGGAGAGCCACCACAGACCGGAAGCACCGCCCCTCTGCCCTGATTGGCTAAAGCGCGCCTCACAGTCTCCTCACAGAGCATCTGACCACTCCCCTCTGAGGAGGCGCTGCCTGCAACCCCGTCCATCCATAGTCCTATCAGCATTACGGCCGGTGCCGCCTGCGATAACGCCGAGCGCTGTAGATATAGCCGGTGCCGCCTCCGATAACCCCGAGTGCTGTAGATATAGCCGGTGCCGCCTCCGATAACCCCGAGTGCTGTAGATATAGCCGGTGCCGCCTGCGATAACCCCGAGTGCTGTAGATATAGCCGGTGCCGCCTCTGATAACCCCGAGCGCTGTAGATATAGCCGGTGCCGCCTCTGATAACCCCGAGTGCTGTAGATATAGCCGGTGCCGCCTCCGATAACCCCGAGCGCTGTAGATATAGCCGGTGCCGCCTCCGATAACCCCGAGTGCTGTAGATATAGCCGGTGCCGCCTCCGATAACGCCGAGTGCTGTAGATATAGCCGGTGCCGCCTCTGATAACCCCGAGCGCTGTAGATATAGCCGGTGCCGCCTCCGATAACCCCGAGCGCTGTAGATATAGCCGGTGCCGCCTGCGATAACCCCGAGCGCTGTAGATATGGCCGGTGCAGCCTGCGATAACCCCGAGTGCTGTAGATATAGCCGGTGCCGCCTCCGATAACCCCGAGCGCTGTAGATATAGCCGGTGCCGCCTGCGATAACGCCGAGCGCTGTAGATATAGCCGGTGCCGCCTGCGATAACCCCGAGCGCTGTAGATATAGCCGGTGCCGCCTGTGATAACGCCGAGCGCTGTAGATATAGCCGGTGCCGCCTGTGATAACCCCGAGCGCTGTAGATATAGCCGGTGCCGCCTGTGATAACCCCGAGCGCTGTAGATATAGCCGGTGCCGCCTGCGATAACCCCGAGCGCTGTAGATATAGCCGGTGCCGCCTGCGATAACCCCGAGCGCTGTAGATATAGCCGATGCAGCCTGCGATAACCCCGAGCGCTGTAGATATAGCCGGTGCCGCCTGCGATAACCCCGAGCGCTGTAGATATAGCCGGTGCCGCCTGCGAT
Organism: Ranitomeya variabilis; assembly: GCF_051348905.1. NCBI lineage: Eukaryota > Metazoa > Chordata > Amphibia > Anura > Dendrobatidae > Ranitomeya > Ranitomeya variabilis. The sequence continues at coordinate 378,361,102 of NC_135235.1, read as the reverse complement.
AACCCCGAGAGCTGTAGATATAGCCGGTGCCGCCTGCGATAACCCCGAGAGCTGTAGATATAGCCGGTGCCGCCTGCGATAACCCCGAGAGCAATAGATATAGCCGGTGCCGCCTGCGATAACCCCGAGCGCTGTAGATATAGCCGGTGCAGCCTGCGATAACCCCGAGTGCTGTAGATATAGCCGGTGCCGCCTGCGATAACCCCGAGCGCTGTAGATATAGCCGGTGCCGCCTGTGATAACCCCGAGCGCTGTAGATATAGCCGGTGCCGCCTGCGATAACCCCGAGCGCTGTAGATATAGCCGGTGCCGCCTGCGATAACCCCGAGCGCTGTAGATATAGCCGGTGCAGCCTGCGATAACCCCGAGCGCTGTAGATATAGCCGGTGCCGCCTGCGATAACCCCGAGCGCTGTAGATATAGCCGGTGCCGCCTGCGATAACCCCGAGAGCTGTAGATATAGCCGGTGCCGCCTGCGATAACCCCGAGAGCTGTAGATATAGCCGGTGCCGCCTGCGATAACCCCGAGAGCTGTAGATATAGCCGGTGCCGCCTGCGATAACCCCGAGCGCTGTAGATATAGCCGGTGCAGCCTGCGATAACCCCGAGTGCTGTAGATATAGCCGGTGCCGCCTGCGATAACCCCGAGCGCTGTAGATATAGCCGGTGCCGCCTGCGATAACCCCGAGTGCTGTAGATATAGCCGGTGCCGCCTGCGATAACCCCGAGAGCTGTAGATATAGCCGGTGCCGCCTGCGATAACCCCGAGAGCTGTAGATATAGCCGGTGCCGCCTGCGATAACCCCGAGAGCTGTAGATATAGCCGGTGCCGCCTGCGATAACCCCGAGCGCTGTAGATATAGCCGGTGCAGCCTGCGATAACCCCGAGCGCTGTAGATATAGCCGGTGCCGCCTGCGATAACCCCGAGCGCTGTAGATATAGCCGGTGCCGCCTGCGATAACGCCGAGCGCTGTAGATATAGCCGGTGCCGCCTGCGATAACGCCGAGCGCTGTAGATATAGCCGGTGCCGCCTGCGATAACCCCGAGCGCTGTAGATATAGCCGGTGCCGCCTGCAATAACCCCGAGCGCTGTAGATATAGCCGGTGCCGCCTGTGATAACCCCGAGCGCTGTAGATATAGCCGGTGCCACCTGCGATAACCCCGAGCGCTGTAGATATAGCCGGTGCCGCCTGCGATAACGCCGAGCGCTGTAGATATAGCCGGTGCCGCCTGTGATAACCCCGAGTGCTGTAGATATAGCCGGTGCCGCCTGCGATAACCCCGAGTGCTGTAGATATAGCCGGTGCCGCCTGCGATAACCCCGAGTGCTGTAGATATAGCCGGTGCCGCCTCCGATAACCCCGAGCGCTGTAGATATAGCCGGTGCCGCCTCCGATAACGCCGAGCGCTGTAGATATAGCCGGTGCCGCCTGCGATAACCCCGAGTGCTGTAGATATAGCCGGTGCAGCCTCCGATAACGCCGAGTGCTGTAGATATAGCCGGTGCCGCCTGCGATAACCCCGAGTGCTGTGGATATGGCCGGTGCAGCCTGCGATAACCCCGAGTGCTGTAGATATAGCCGGTGCCGCCTCCGATAACCCCGAGTGCTGTAGATATAGCCGGTGCAGCCTGCAATAACGCCAAGTGCTGTAGATATAGCCGGTGCAGCCTGCGATAACACCGAGTGCTGAAGATAATATAGCCGGTGCCGCCTGCGATAACCCCGAGCGCTGTAGATATAGCCGGTGCAGCCTGCAATAACGCCAAGTGCTGAAGAAATGGCCGGTGCCGCCTGCGAAAACGCCTGGTGCTGAAGACACGTCCGGTACCACCTGCTATTAACATGAATTTTAACCCCATTTATGCAGGTTAATAGCATTTTTTTCTGATGACAGGTTCCTTTTATATGTGCAGGCAAATGGTTGGTAAGAGCAAAATTGGCCAAAGGTCTTACTGAAACAGAATTGCAAACATTATTTTTAGCCCCAAATACATGTATTTGAGTTAAGAACCCTCAAGAAATAGACAACCCTTTAAATCCAGTTACACAATTACAGAGAGCCCTTTACTAAGCAAAGCTGGTATAACTGATGTACAGCACAGTCCTCCGTACGCTACTGACCCATACATCCTGGCATAATGCACTTATACAGGCCAATTACCCTAGCTGTGCAGTCAGCAGCCATCAGGGACAGTGTAAAGTAACAGTCTGCTTGTAGTACACAGTATGGGGGGAGCACAGTCATGTTATACAGATCAGGATAAAAAAAAAAGCTAACATGCACCATGGCAGAGGCCTGATCATACTATTACATGCCATCTCTGTATACCAGGGAACATGCCAATGTACTGAAATCAACATGTAACCGTACCTCAAGTGTGCACTTCTCTACCCTAGTGTCAGTTCTATCGCACCCTCCAGGTTCATCATGTCAAACCCCCTGCTCAATGCAGGAGTCACTAAGGCCTCTTTCACACTTCCGTTTTTTTGTGTCCGTTGTAGTGCAGCAAAATGAGAGAGAGACACCTTTTTTCCGGACTTGAAAATCCTTCCGGGCATGCTCAGAGGGGAAAAACTGTATCCGTCGCTGGATTCCAGTGTGTGACGGTCAGCGACGGATCCTGCGCCCATAGGCTTCCATTCTAGTCAATTACGTATGCCGTAGGATCCGTCGCTACACGTTTTCTTGACGAAGACAAAAAAACGTTAGGCTACTTTCACACTTCCGTCTTTATAAAGACATTGCAATGCGTCGTTCTGTGCAAAAAAACGCATCCTGCCCGCAGGATGCATTTTTTGCACATAGACTTGTATTACCGACGCATCGCGACGTATGGACACACGTTCCATACGTCGTGCACTGGATGCGTCGGTAATTGACGGACCACCATCACAAAAAAACGTTCAATGTAACTTTTTTTGTGCAACAGGTCCGCCATTTCTGACTGCGCATGCGTGGCCGGAACTCCGCCACCTCCTCCCCGAAACTCATAACGGGCAGCGGATGCCTCTGAAAACTGCATCCGCTGCCCACGTTGTGCAATATTTGCACAACGTCCGTCGGGCCGACGGTTTGCGACGGCCCCCGTACTGACGGAAGTGTGAAAGTAGCCTTACATTGAACGTTTTTCCCAGACGACGATCCACCAAAACACGACGGATCCGTCGCACGACGGATGCTACGTGTGGCCATCCGTCGCGATCCGTCGCTAATACAAGTCTATGGGAAATTTTTTTTGCAAGATCCTGCATTCTCAAAAATTGACGGATTGTGACGGGAGCTGAAAGACGGAAGTGTGAAAGAGGCCTAAGCCATCTCAGACAGATGTCTGTCCAGTCTCTGCTTGAAGACTTCCATTGAAGGAGCACTTACCACCTCTCGTGGCAGTCTGTTCCACTCATTGACCACCCTCAACATTTTTTTTCTAATATCTAATCAGTATCTTCTCCCATTCAGTTTCATTCCATTGCTTCTCATGTTTCCATGTGCCGATGAGAATAAGAATGATCCCTCTACACTGTGACTGCCTTTCAGATACTTGTAGACGGCTATTAAAGGGAACCTGTCAGCAGCATTGTGCCCTGTAACCTACGCACAATGTCAGGTCGGCACCGTGATTCTGATTAAAATGATACCTTGGTTGATGAAATCTGTCTTGTGGTTGTTAATTTTCAGCTTTGAGTTAATGATATGCTCGTGCTCCAGAAGGCTCTTCATGTGGTGCTCTGATTAGGTATTCTTGTGTTTTTTTTCTCCAAGAGATGTATAATATATGATCTGCATAATTTTATATAATATGTAAAATAGAGGGCAGGTCAGTGAGGGACCAGTGACCTGTCAGAAGCCATGCAAATGAATACCTAAGCGGGGGACCACAGGAAGACCCTTTCACAGGCCGCCACGAAACACGGGCATAGCATTAACTCAAAACTGAAAATACAGATTCACCTCGAAGCCTGTTTCCAACTTCCTGACCAGGCCATGTTTTTCAATTCTGACCAGGCCATTTTTTTTTTATTCTGACCAATGCCCTTAAATTAGAGAATCATATCACACAAAATAGTTAATAAATAACATTTCCCACATGTCTGCTTTACACCAGCACAATTTTGGAAACAATTATTTTTTGTTAGGAAGTTATAAGGGTTAAAAGTTGACCAGCGATTTCTCATTTTTACAACAAAATTTGCAAAACCATTTTTTAGGAACCACCTCACACTTGAAGCGACTTTGAGGGGCCTATATGACAGAAAATGCCCAAAAGTGACACCATTTTAAAAACTGCACCCCTCAAGGTACTCACAACCACATTCAAGAAGTTTATTAACACTTCAGGTGCTTCACAGAAATTTTTGGAATGTTTAACCCCTTCGCGACATGCGCCGTACTAGTACGGCGCTGCCGGCACTGCATTAGTGCCAGCCGCAGTACTAGTACGGCGCCCCGATCACCACGGTCTCACGCTGAGCGCCGCGGTGATCGGGTGCGGGTGTCAGCTGTATATGACAGCTGACACCCCGCAGCAATGCCCACGATCGGCGCTATCGCCGATCGCGGGCTTTTAACCCCTCTGATGCCGCTGTCAATAGTGACAGCGGCATAGAGGGGGATCGCGCAGGGACGGGGGCTCCCTGCGCTCTCCCACTGGAGCAACGCGATGAGATCGCGCTGCTTCGGTGACCTGGAAGGAGTCCTCGGATCCAAGATGGCCGCGGGACTCCTTCCGGGTCATGAGATGACCCTGCTTGCCGGCGCCTGCTGAGAATTCCTCATAGCAGGCGCCGGCAAGCCTCTGGAACGTGCCTCTCAGATCGGTGATCTGACAGAGTGCTGTGCACACTGTCAGATCACCGATCTGTGATGTCCCCCCCGGGACAAAGTAAAAAAAAAATGTTTCCACATATGTAAAAAAAAAAAAAAAAAAATCCTAAATAAAGAAAAAAAAAAAATATTCCCATAAATACATTTCTTTATCTAAATTAAAAAAAATCACACAATAAAAGTACACATATTTAATATTGCCGCGTCTGTAACGACCCCACCTATAAAACTATATCACTAGTTAACCCCTTCAGTGAACACCGTAAAAAAAAAAAAAAAAAGAGGCACAAAACAACGCTTTATTCTCATACCGCCAAACAAAAAGTGGAATAACACGCGATTAAAAAGATGGATATAAATAACCATGGTACCGCTGAAAACGTCATCTTGTCCCGCAAAAAAAAAGGTGCCATACAGCATCATCAGCAGAAAAATAAAAAAGTTATAGCTCTCAGAATAAAGCGATGCAAAAACAATTTTTTTTATATAAAATAGTTTTTATTGTGTAAAAGCGGCAAAACATAAAAAAATTACATAAATGAGGTATCGCTGTAATCGTACTGACCCGAAGAATAAAACTGCTTTATCCTTTTTACCAAACGCGGAACGGTATAAACGCCCCCCCTAAAAGAATTTCAGGAATTGCTGGTTTTTGTTCATTCCGCCTCCCAAAAATCGGAATAAAAAGCGATCAAAAAATGCCATGTACCCGAAAATGGTACCAATAAAAACATCAACTTGTCCCGCAAAAAAACAAGATCTTACATGACTCTGTGGACCAAAATATGGAAAAATTATAGCTCTCAAAATGTGGTGATGCAAAAACTATTTTTTGCAAAAAAAAGCGTCTTTAAGTGTGTGACGGCTGCCAACCATAAAAATCCGCCCAAAAAACGCTATAAAAGTAAATCAAATCCCCCTTCATCACCCCCTTAGGGAAAAATAATAAAATTTCAAAAAATATATTTATTTACATTTTCCCGTTAGGCTACTTTCACAATAGCGTCGGTACGGGGCCGTCGCGCTGCGTCGGCCCGACATACCGACGCATACTGTGCAAGCGCCGCACAACGGGGGCAGCGGATGCTGTTTTTCCACGCATCCGCTGCCCCATTGTGAGGTGCGGGGAGGTGGGGGCGGAGTTCCAGCCGCACATGCGCGGTCGGAAATGGTGGACCGTCGGCACAAAAAAAGTTACATGTAACGTTTTTTGCTGCCGGCGGTCCGCCACAACACGACGCAACCGTCGCACGACGCTTGCGACGTGTGTCAATACGTCGCTAATGTTAGTCTATGGGGAAAAAACGCATCCTGCAGATGACTTTGCAGGATGCGTTTTTTCGCCAAAACGACGCATTGCGACGTATGCAAAAAAACGCTAGTGTAAAAGTAGCGCTAGGGTTAGGACTAGGGTTAGGGTTGGGGTTAGGGTTAGGGCTGGGGTTAGGGTTGGGGTTAGGGTTAGGGTTTCAGTTAGAATTGGGGAGTTTTCACTGTTTAGGCACATCAGGGGCTCTCCAAACGCGACATGGCGTCCGATCTCAATTCCAGCCAATTCTGCTTTGAAAAACTAAAACAGTGCTCCTTCCCTTCCGAGTTCTCCTGTGCGCCCAAACAGTGGTTCCCCCCAACATATGGGGTATCAGCGTTCTCAGGACAAGTTGGACAACAACTTTTGGGGTCCAATTTGTCCTGTTACCCTTGGGAAAATAAAAACGTGGGGGCTAAAATATAATTTTCGTGGAAAAAAAATATTTTTTATTTTCACGGCTCTGCGTGATAAACTGTAGTGAAACACTTGTTGGTTCAAAGTTCTCACAACACATCTACAACCCCCCTGGGGGGTCTAGTTTCCAATATGGGGTCACTTGTGCGGGGTTTCTACTGTTTAGGTACATCAGGGGCTCTGCAAATGCAAAATGACACCTGCAGACCAATCCATCTAAGTCTGCAATTCAAACGGCGCTCCTTCCCTTCCGAGCTCTGCCGTGCGCCCAAACAGTGGTTCCCCCCCATATATGGGGTATCAGCGTACTCAGGACAAATTGGACAACAACTTTTGTTGTCCAATTTGTCCTGTTACCCTTGGGAAAATAAAAACGTGGGGGCTAAAATATAATTTTCGTGGAAAAAATTTTTTTTTTTATTTTCACAGCTCTGCGTGATAAACTGTAGTGAAACACTTGTTGGTTCAAAGTTCTCACAACACATCTAGATAAGTTCCGTGGGGGGTCTAGTTTCCAATATGGGGTCACTTGTGGGGGGTTTCTACTGTTTAGGTACATCAGGGGCTCTGCAAATGCAACATGACACCTGCAGACCAATCCATCTAAGTCTGCATTTCAAACAGCGCTCCTTCCCTTCCGAGCTCTGCCGTGCGCCCAAACAGTGGTTCCCCCCAATGTATGGGGTATCAGCGTACTCAGGACAAATTGCACAATAACTTTTGTGGTCCAATTTCTCCTGTTACCCTTGGGAAAAAAAAATTGCGGGCTAAAACATCAGTTTGTGGAAAGAAAAAATGATTTTTTAATTTTCACAGCGCTACATTCTAAACTTTAGTGAAACAATTGGGGGTTAAAAGTGCTCACCACACATCTAGATAAGTTCCTTAGGGGGTCTTCTTTCCAAAATGGTGTCACTTGTGGGGGTTTCCACTGTTTAGGCACGTCAGGGGCTCTCCAAACACGACATGGGTTCCGATCTCAATTCCAGCCAATTTTGCATTGAAAAGTCAAATGGCGCTCCTTACCTTTCCGAGCTCTGCTGTTATGATCCTTAGTGGTTGAGGATCACAAAATACTCCAGCTAAGTAACAAAACATAGGACAAACTCTAGGGAGGTGGTAAACCGGACTGACCGCAAATCTGAACCTATCCAACACACTAAAGGTAGCCGGTGAACGTGACTAAAATCCTAGACGTCTCGAGCCAGCCTGAGGAACTAACTACCCCTAGAGAGAAAGAAAGACGTCACTTGCCTCCAGAGAAATAATCCCCAAAGATATAGAAGCCCCCAACAAATAATAACGGTGAGGTAAGAGGAAGGCACATACACAGGGGTGAAAGCAGATTCAGCAAATGAGGCCCACTAATACTAGATAGCAGAAAATAGAAAAGGGGTCTGTGCGGTCAGTAAAAAACCCTTACAAAATATCCACACTGAGATTTCAAGAACCCCCGCACCAACTAACGGTGTGGGGGGAGAAACTCAGTCCCCTAGAGCAACCAGCAAGCGAGGAAATCACATTTTAGCAAGCTGGGCAAGAAACATGATAAATGCTGATAATCAAAAAATAAACAAACAAAAACTTAGCTTGTCTTGGAGAGACTGGGAGCAAGGTAGTCACAAGGAATCTGAAGAGCACTGAATACATTGAGAGCAGGCAAGGAACTGAGTATCCAGGTGAGCTAAATAGGAAACCAACCAAGGATAACGAACCAGCTGATGCTGCCAACCTGCAGAAAGACAACACTACACAGTACCGCTTGTGACCACTAGAGGGAGCCCAAAAATAGAGTTCACAACAGTACCCCCCCCCCCTTGAGGAGGGGTCACCGAACCCTCATCAAGACCCCCAGGGCGATCAGGATGAGCCGCGTGGAAGGCACGAACCAAATCGGCCGCATGAACATCAGAGGCGACAACCCAGGAATTATCCTCCTGACCATAGCCCTTCCACTTAACCAAATACTGAAGCCTCCGTCTAGAGATACGAGAATCCAAAATCTTCTCCACCACGTACTCCAATTCGCCCTCGACCAGCACCGGAGCAGGAGGCTCAACAGAAGGAACCACAGGTACCACATACCTCCGCAACAAAGACCTATGGAACACATTATGAATGGCAAACGATGCTGGGAGATCCAAATGAAAAGACACCGGGTTAAGGATTTCCAAGATCTTATAAGGACCGATGAAGCGAGGCTTGAATTTAGGAGAGGAGACCTTCATAGGAACATACCGAGAAGACAGCCACACCAAATCCCCAACACGAAGTCGGGGACCCACACCGCGGCGGCGGTTGGCAAAGTGCTGAGCCTTCTCCTGTGACAACCTCAAATTGTCCACCACATGGTTCCAAATCTGCTGCAACCTATCCACCACAGAATCCACCCCAGGACAGTCAGAAGGCTCAACCTGACCCGAGGAAAAACGAGGATGGAAACCAGAATTGCAGAAAAAAGGCGAAACCAAAGTAGCAGAACTAGCCCGATTATTAAGGGCAAACTCGGCCAATGGCAAAAAAGTCACCCAATCATCTTGATCAGCAGAAACAAAACATCTCAAATAAGTTTCCAACGTCTGATTAGTTCGCTCGGTTTGGCCATTAGTCTGAGGATGGAAGGCCGACGAAAAAGACAAATCAATGCCCATCTTAGCACCAAAAATCAGCCAAAACCTGGACACAAACTGGGATCCTCTATCAGACACAATATTTTCAGGAATGCCGTGCAAGCGAACCACATTCTGAAAAAATAGAGGAACCAAATCGGAGGAAGAAGGCAACTTAGGCAAGGGCACCAAATGGACCATCTTGGAAAAACGATCACACACCACCCAGATGACAGACATTTGCTGAGATACTGGAAGATCCGAAATAAAATCCATGGAAATGTGCGTCCAAGGCCTTTTCGGAATAGGCAAAGGCAAAAGCAAACCGCTGGCACGAGAACAGCAAGGCTTAGCCCGAGCACAAATCCCACAAGACTGCACAAAGGAACGCACATCCCGCGACAAGGAAGGCCACCAGAAGGACCTAGCCACCAAATCTCTGGTACCAAAAATCCCAGGATGACCCGCCAACACCGAAGAATGAACCTCGGAAATAACTCTGCTGGTCCATCTATCCAACAGTCTTCTCTGGTGGACAACGGTCAGGTCTATCCGCCTGAAATTTCTGCAGCACTCGTCGCAAATCTGGGGAAATGGCAGACAAAATCACTCCCTCTCTGAGAATACCAGCCGGCTCAGAAATTCCCGGAGAGTCAGGCACAAAACTCCTAGAAAGTGCATCAGCTTTCACGTTCTTCGAACCAGGCAGGTGTGAGACCACGAAGTTGAAACGGGAGAAAAACAACGACCAACGAGCCTGTCTAGGATTCAGGAGCTTGGCAGATTCAAGGTAAATCAGATTTTTGTGATCAGTCAAGACCACCACACGATGTTTAGCTCCTTCGAGCCAATGTCGCCACTCCTCAAATGCCCACTTCATAGCCAACAACTCCCGATTACCAACATCATAATTCCGCTCGGCAGGCGAAAACTTTCTTGAAAAGAAAGCACATGGCTTCATCACAGAGCCATCAAAGCTTCTCTGCGACAAAACAGCCCCTGCTCCAATCTCAGAAGCATCAACCTCGACCTGGAAGGGGAGAGAGACATCTGGCTGACATAAGACTGGAGCTGAAGAAAACCGGTGCTTCAGCTCCCGAAAGGCCTCCACGGCCGCAGGAGACCAATTAGTCACATCAGAACCCTTCTTGGTCAAATCCGTCAAAGGTTTAACCACGCTAGAAAAATTAGCGATGAAACGACAGTAAAAATTAGCAAAACCCAAGAACTTCTGAAGACTCTTAACAGACGTGGGCTGAGTCCAGTCATGAATAGCCTGGACCTTGACTGGGTCCATCTCCACAGTAGAAGGAGAAAAAATAAAACCCAAAAAGGAGACCTTCTGTACTCCGAAGAGGCATTTTGAGCCCTTCACAAATAAAGCATTAGCACGCAGGACCTGAAACACCATCCTGACCTGCTTCACATGGGACTCCCAATCATCAGAAAAGACCAAAATGTCATCCAGATAAACAATCATAAATTTATCCAGATATTCTCGGAAGATGTCATGCATGAAGGACTGAAACACAGAAGGAGCATTAGAGAGTCCAAAAGGCATCACCAAGTACTCAAAATGGCCTTCAGGCGTATTAAATGCGGTTTTCCATTCATCTCCCTGCTTAATGCGCACAAGGTTATACGCACCACGGAGATCTATCTTGGTGAACCAACTGGCACCCTTAATCCGAGCAAACAAATCAGACAATAGAGGTAAAGGATACTGAAATTTGACTGTGATTTTATTCAGAAGACGATAATCTATACAAGGTCTCAAAGAACCGTCCTTCTTGGCCACAAAAAAAAATCCTGCACCAAGAGGGGAAGAGGATGGGCGAATATGTCCCTTCTCCAAAGACTCCTTTATATAACTCTGCATCGCGGCATGCTCTGGTATAGACAGATTAAAAAGTCGTCCCTTAGGGAATTTACTACCAGGAATTAAATTTATAGCACAGTCACAATCCCTATGAGGGGGCAGGGCACTGGACCTGGGCTCATCAAATACATCCTGGTAGTCAGACAAAAACTCAGGGACCTCAGAAGGAGTGGAAGAAGCAATAGACACCAACGGAGCATCGCCATGAATTCCCTGACAACCCCAACTTGACACAGACATAGCTTTCCAATCTAAAACTGGATTATGAGCCTGCAGCCATGGCAGACCCAAAACGACAACATCATGCAAATTATGCAGAACAAGAAAGAGAATCACCTCCTGATGTACGGGAGTCATGCACATGGTCATTTGCGTCCAATACTGAGGCTTATTCTCAGCCAATGGCGTAGCATCAATTCCCCTCAGAGGAATAGGAAATTCCAAAGGCTCCAGGACAAAACCACAGCGCCTGGCAAACGACAAATCCATCAGATTCAGGGCAGCACCCGAATCCACAAAAGCCATAACCGGGTAGGACGACAAAGAACAAATCAAAGTAACAGACAAAATAAATTTAGGCTGCATAGTACCAATGGTGACAGGTTTAGCGATTTTTTTAAGCGTTTAGAGCATGCTGAGATAACATGAGTAGAATCACCACAGTAAAAGCACAACCCATTTTGACGTCTATGACTTTGTCGCTCAATTCTGGTCAGAGTTCGGTCACATTGCATAGACTCAGGTCTCTGTTCAGAAAATACCGCCAAAGGATGAGCAGATTTGCGCTCCCGCAAACGCCGATCAACCTGAATGGCTAAAGCCATAGAATCACTCAGACTTGTAGGGGTGGGAAACCCCACCATAACATTCTTAACGGCCTCAGAAAGACCTTCTCTGAAATTTGCAGCCAGGGCACACTCATTCCATTGAGTAAGCACCGACCATTTCCGAAATTTTTGACAATACACCTCTGCTTCATCCTGACCTTGAGAGATAGCCAGCAACGCTTTTTCTGCCTGATTCTCAAGATTAGGCTCCTCATAAAGCAGTCCAAGAGCCAGAAAAAATGCATCTACATTAAGGCCATGTGCACACGTTAAGTATTTTTCGCGTTTTTTTCGCGTTTTTTCGCTATAAAAACGCGAAAAAAACGCTTACATATGCCTCCCATTATTTTAAGTGTATTCCGCATTTTTTGTGCAAATGTAGCCTTTTTTTCCGCGAAAAAATCGCATCGCGGAAAAAAAAGCAACATGTTCATTAAAATGCGGAATTGCAGGGGATTCCGCACACCTAGGGGTCCATTGATCTGCTTACTTCCCGCACGGGGCTGTGCCCACGATGCGGGAAGTAAGCAGATTATGTGCGGTTGGTACCCAGGGTGGAGGAGAGGAGACTCTCCTACACGCACTGGGCACCATATAAGTGGTAAAAAAATAAGAATTAAAATAAAAAATAGTCCTATACTCACCCTCGATGTCTTCCCGCCTTCACTGCACGCTGTCGCTTCGGTTCCTGTAGCTGATGTGCGGTGAAGGACCTTGCCGATGACGTCACTGTCCTGTGATTGGTCGTGAGCGGTCATGTAACCGCTCACGTGACCGTGACGTCACGGAAGGTCCTGTGCGCACAGACCAGCTATGGGAAGAGGAACGGACGCCGGTGAGGAGATGTCTGGGTGAGTATAACCTTTTTTTTTATTTTTTTTATTATTTTTAAACATTCTATCTTTTACTATAGATGCTGCATAAGCTGCATCTATAGTAAAAAGTTGGTCACACTTGTCAAACATAGCGTTGTCAAACGCTATGTTTGACAAGTGTGACCAACCTGTCAGTCAGTTTTCCTAGCGATGCTACAGATCGCTTGGAAAACTTTAGCATTCTGCAAGCTAATTACGCTTGCAGAATGCTAAAAAAACGCGAAAAAAAAGGAAAAAAAACGCAAAAAAAAAATGCGGATTTCTTGCACAAAATTTCCGGTTTTCTTCAGGAAATTTCTGCAAGAAATCCGCAACGTGTGCACATACCCTAAGCAATGCAGGATCTCCTGGCGCCAGAGGGAAAGCCCAATCTTGAGGGTCGCCACGCAACAAGGAGATAACAATTTTAACTTGCTGAGCGGAATCACCAGAGGAACGAGGTCTCAGAGATAGAAATAACTTACAATTATTCTTAAAATTTCGAAACCTAGATCTATCTCCAGAAAACAACTCAGGAATGGGTATCTTTGGTTCTGACATAGGGCTATGAATAACAAAATCCTGAATACTTTGCACCCGTGCAGCAAGATGATCCACACTAGAAGCCAGAGTCCACCCAGAGTTCAAGGGGATGAAAGAAGCTAAACAGACTGCAGCAAAGGAAAAGCGGGAGGAAAAAATAAAAAATGTACTCAGGTCTTCTTTTTATCCCACTTCTGCGATGCATTAAACACTTTTTGGCCTACTCTACTGTTATGATCCTTAGTGGTTGAGGATCACAAAATACTCCAGCTAAGTAACAAAACATAGGACAAACTCTAGGGAGGTGGTAAACTGGACTGACCGCAAATCTGAACCTATCCAACACACTAAAGGTAGCCGGTGAACGTGACTAAAATCCTAGACGTCTCGAGCCAGCCTGAGGAACTAACTACCCCTAGAGAGAAAGAAAGACCTCACTTGCCTCCAGAGAAATAATCCCCAAAGATATAGAAGCCCCCAACAAATAATAACGGTGAGGTAAGAGGAAGGCACATACACAGGGGTGAAAGCAGATTCAGCAAATGAGGCCCACTAATACTAGATAGCAGAAAATAGACAAGGGGTCTGTGCGGTCAGTAAAAAACCCTTACAAAATATCCACACTGAGATTTCAAGAACCCCCGCACCAACTAACGGTGTGGGGGGGAAAACTCAGTCCCCTAGAGCAACCAGCAAGCGAGGAAATCACATTTTAGCAAGCTGGGCAAGAAACATGATAAATGCTGATAATCAAAAATAAACAAACAAAAACTTAGCTTGTCTTGGAGAGACTGGGAGCAAGGTAGTCACAAGGAATCTGAAGAGCACTGAATACATTGAGAGCAGGCAAGGAACTGAGTATCCAGGTGAGCTAAATAGGAAACCAACCAAGGATAACGAACCAGCTGATGCTGCCAACCTGCAGAAAGACAACACTACACAGTACCGCTTGTGACCACTAGAGGGAGCCCAAAAATAGAGTTCACAACACTCTGCCATGCGCCCAAACAGTGGTTTATCCCCATATATGAAGTATCAGCGTACTCAGGACAAATTGCACAACAACTTTTGGGGTCCAATTTATCCTGTTATCCTTGGGAAAATAAAAAATTTGGGGCAAAAAGATCATTTTTTGTGAAAATTAATATGATTTTTTTTTTACGGCTCTACATTATAAACTTCTGTGAAGCACTTGAAGGTTCAAAGTGCTCACCACACATCTAGATTAATTCCTTAGAGGGTCTACTTTCCAAAATGGTGTCACTTGTGGGGGTTTCCACTGTTTAGGCACGTCAGGGGCTCTCCAAACACGACATGGGTTCCGATCTCAATTCCAGCCAATTTTGCATTGAAAAGTCAAATGGCGCTCCTTCGCTTCCGAGCTCTGCCATGTGCCTAATCAATGGTTTACCCCAACATGTGGGGTATCGGCATACTCAGGACAAATTGTACAATGACTTTTTTGGTCCAATTTCTCCTGTTACCCTTGGTAAAATAAAACAAATTGCATCTGAAGTAAAAATTTTGTGAAAAAAAGTAAAATGTTCAATTTTTTTAAAACATTCCAAAAATTCCTGTGAAGCACCTGAAGGGTTAATAAACTTTTTGAATGTGGTTTTGAGTACCTTAAGGGGTGCAGTTTTTAGAATGGTGTCACTTTGGGGCATTTTCTGTCATATAGACCCCTCAAAGTCACTTCAAGTGTGAGGTGGTCCGTAAAAAAAATGGTTTTGCAAATTTTGTTGCAAAAATGAGAAATCGCTGGTCAACTTTTAACCCTTATAACTCCCTAACAAAAAAAAATTATGTTTCCAAAATTGTGCTGATGTAAAGCAGACATGTGGGAAATGTTGTTTATTAACTATATTATGAGATATAACTCTCTAATTTAAGGGCATAAAAACTAAAAGTTTGAAAATTGCTAAATTTTCATAATTTTCGACAAATTTTTGTTTTTTTCACAAATAAATGCAAGTCATATCGAAGAAGTTTTACCACTATCATGAAGTACAATATGTCACGAGAAAACTCAGCAGGATCCGTTGAAGCGTTTTAGAGTTATGACCTCATAAAGTGACAGTGGTCAGAATTGTAAAAATTGGCCCTGTCACTTAGGTGAAAACAGGCTTTGGGGTGAAGGGGTTAAAAAAAATAAATGAACATTTAACTTTTTTACAAAAAATTACTTCAGATCCAATTGTAGTATTTTACCAAGGGGAACAGGAGAAATTGGACAGCAAAAGTTGTTGTACAATTTGTCCTGAGTACACTGATACCCCATATGTGGGGCTAACCCACTGTTTGGGCGCATGGCAGAGCTCGGAAGGGAAGGGGTGCCATTTGAGTTTCCAATGTAAAATTTGCTGGAATAGAGATTTGACACCATTTCTCGTTTGGAGAGTCCCTGATGTGCCTAAACATTGAAACCCCCCACAAGTGACACCATTTTGGAAAGTAGACCCCTAAGGAACTTATCTAGATGTGTCGTGAGCACTTTGAACCACCAATTGTTTTACTAAAGTTTATAATATAGAACCGTGGAAATTTAAAAAAAAACAACATTTTTTTCCCCACAAAAATTATCTTTTAGCCTGCAATTTTTTATTTTGCCAATTGTATCCAGAGAAATTGGAACCCAAAAGTTGTTGTGCAATTTGTTCTGAGTACGCTGATACTCCATATGTGGGGGAACCACTGTTTAGGCGCATGGCAGTGCTCGGAAGGGAAGGAGCTCCGTTTGGAATGCAGACTTAGATGGAATGGTCTGCAGGCGTCACATTGCGTTTGCAGAGCTCCTGATGTACCTAAACAGTAGAAACCCCCCACAAACGACCCCATATTGGAAACTAGACCCCCCAGGGAACTTATCTAGATATGTTGTCAGAGCTTTGAACCCCCAAGTGTTTCACTAAAATTTATAACGCAGAGCAGTAAAAATAAAAAATAAAAATTTCCACAAAAATTATTTTTAGCCCCTAAATTTAAATTTTTACAAGGGTAACAGGAGAAATTGGATGGCAAAGGTTGATGTCCAATTTGTCCCGAGTACGCGGATACCTCATATGTAAACCACTGTTTGGATGTACGGCAGAGCTCTGAAGGGAAGGAGCACAGTTTTACTTTTTCAACGCAGAATTGGCTGGAATTGAGATCGGACGCTATGTCGCGTTTGGAGAGCGCCTGATGTCCCTAAACAGTGGAAACCCCCCAATACTAACTCCAACCCTAACCCCAACACACCCCTAATCCCAACCACACCCCTAACCCCAACCCTAACTATAACCTTAACCACACCCCTAACCCGAACACACCTCTAACCCTAATCCCAACGCTAACCACACCCCTAACCCTGATACCCCCTAATCCTAACCCCAACTCTAGCCCCAGCCCTAACCTTAACTTTAGCCTTAAATTTAGCCCTAACCCTAATCGGAAAATGGAAATACTTTATTTTATTATTTTTCCCTAACTAAGGGGGTGATAAAGGGGGGGTTGATTTACTATTTATAGCGGGTTTTTGTTTGGCAGCTGTCACACACTAAAAGACGCTTTTTATTGCAAAAGAAATAGTTTTTGCATCACCACATTTTGAGAGCTATAAGTTTTCCATATTTTGGTCCACAGAGTCATGCGAGGCCTTGTTTTTTACAGGATGAGTTTAAGTTTTTATTAGTACCATTTTCGGGCACATGACTTTTTTAAATCGCTCTTTATTCTGATTTTTGGGAGGCAGAATGAACAAAAACCAGCAATTCCTGCATTTCTTTTTTTTGGGGGGGGTGGGGGGTGGGGTAAAATTGATAAGGCGGTTTTATTCTTTGGGTCAGTATGATTACAGCGATACCTCATTTATATCTTTTTTTATGTTTTGGCGCTTTTACACAAAAATTATTTTATGTAAAAAATAATTGTTGCATCACTTTATTCTGAGAACTATAACTTATTTTTCTGCTGATGGAGCTGTATGGCAGCTTGTTTTTTGCAGGACAAGATGATGTTTTCAGCGGTACCATTTTTATTTATATCACTCTTTGTGATCGCATTTTATTGCACTTTTTGTTCGGCAGTATGATGATAAAGCATTGTTTTTTTGCCTTTTTTTACGGTATTCACTGAAGGGGTTAACTAGTGGGATAGTTTTATAGAGTGGGTTGTTACGGACGTGGCAATACTAAATGTGTACTTTTAATTTTTTTTTTATTTATATAAATAAATGGATTTATTGGAAAAAATTATATATTTTTTTAATTTGGGGATTTTTTTAACCCCTTAAGCCCCGAGGGTGGTTTGCACGTTAATGACCGGGCCAATTTTTACAATTCTGACCGCTGTCCCTTTATGAGGTTATAACTCTGGAACGCTTCAACGGATCTTGGCGATTCTGACATTGTTTTCTCGTGAGATATTGTACTTCATGTTAGTGGTAAAATTTATTCGATATAACTTGCGTTTATTTGTGAAAAAAACAGAAATTTGGCGAAAATTTTCAAAAATTTCACAATTTTCCAACTTTGAATTTTTATGCCCTTAAATCACAGAGATATGTCACGCAAAATACTTAATAAGTAACATTTCCCACATGTCTACTTTACATCAGCACAATTTTGGAACCAAAATTTTTTTTTGTTAGAGTTATAAGGGTTAAAAGTTGACCAGAAATTTCTCATTTTTACAACACCATTTTTTTTTTAGGGACCACATCTCATTTGAAGTCATTTTGAGGGGTCTATATGATAGAAAATACCCAAGTGTGACACCATTCTAAAAACTGCACCCCTCAAGGTGCTCAAAACCACATTCAAGAAGTTTATTAACCCTTCAGGTGTTTCACAGGAATTTTTGGAATGTTTAAATAAAAATGAACATTTAACTTTTTTTCACACAAAATTTATTTCAGCTCCAATTTGTTTTATTTTACCAAGGGTAACAGGAGAAAATGGACACCAAATGTTGTTGTACAATTTGTCCTGAGTACGCTGATACCCAATATGTGGGGGTAAACCACTGTTTGGGCGCATGGCAGAGCTCGGAAGGAAAGGAGCGCCATTTGACTTTTCAATGCAAAATTGACTGGAATTTATATGGGACACCATGTTGCGTTTGGAGAGCCCCTGATGTGCCTAAACATTGAAACCCCCCACAAGTGACACCATTTTGGAAAGTAGACCCCCTAAGGAACTTATCTAGATGTGTGGTGAGCACTTTGACCCACCAAGTGCTTCACAGAAGTTTATAATGCAGAGCCGTAAAAATAAAAAATCATTTTTTCACAAAAATGACTTTCACCCCCAATTTTTTATTTTCCCTAGGGTAAGAGAAGAAATTGGACCCCAAAAATTGTTGTGCAATATGTCCTGAGTACGCTGATACCCCATATGTGGGTGTAAACCATTGTTTGGGTGCATGGCAGAGCTCGGAAGGGAAGGAGCGCCATTTGACTTTTCAATGCAAAATTGACTGGAATTGAGATGGGATGCCATGTTGAGTTTGGAGGGCCCCTGATGTGCCTAAACATTGAAACCCCCCACAAGTGACACCATTTTGGAAAGTAGACCCCTTAAGGAACTTATCTAGATGTGTGGTGAGCACTTTGACCCAACAAGTGCTCCACAGAAGTTTATAATGCAGAGCCGTAAAAATACAAAATCATATTTTTTCACAAAAATGATCTTTTCGCCCCCAATTTTTTTTTTCCCAAGGGTAAGAGAAGAAATTAGACCACAAAAGTTATTTTGCAATTTGTCCTGAGTACAACGATACCCCATATGTGGGGGTAAACCACTGTTTGGGCGCATAGCAGAGCTCGGAAGGGAAGGAGCGCCATTTTACTTTTCAATGCAAAATTGACTGGAATTGAGATGGGACACCATGTCGCGTTTGGAGAGCCCCTGATGTGCCTAAACATTAAAACCCCCCACAAGTGACACCATTTTGGAAAGTAGACCCCCTAAGGAACTTATCTAGATGTGTTTTGAGAGCTTTGAACCCCCAAGTGTTTCACTACAGTTTATAACGCAGAGCCGTGAAAATAAGAATTCTTTTTTTTTCCCACAAAAATAATTTTTTAGCCCCCAGTTTTGTATTTTCCCATGGGTAACAGGAGAAATTGGACCCCAAAAGTTGTTGTCCAATTTGTCCTGAGTACTCTGATACCCCATATGTGGGGGAGAACCACTGTTTGGGCGCATGGCAGAGCTCAGAAGGGAAGGAGCGCCATTTGGAATGCAGACTTAGATGGATTGGTCTGCAGGCGTCACGTTGCATTTGCAGAGCCCCTGATGTACCCAAACAGTACAACCCCCCCCCAAGTGACCCCATATTGGAAACTAGACCCCCAAGGAACTTATCTAGATGTGTTGTGAGAACTTTGAACCCCCAAGTGTTTCACTACAGTTTATAACGCAGAGCCGTGAAAATAAAAATTATTTTTTTTTCACAAAAATGGTTTTTAGCCCCCCAAATTTTTATTTTCCCAAGGATAACAAGAGAACTTGGACCCCAAAAGTTGTCCAATTTGTCCCGAGTACGCTGATGCCCCATATGTTGGGGTAAACCCCTGTTTGGGCGCACGGTAGAGCTCGGAAGGGAAGGAGCACTGTTTTACTTTTTCAACGCACAATTGTCTGGAATTGAGATCGGACGCCATGTCGCGTTTGGAGAGCCCCTGATGTGCCTAAACAGTGGAAACTCCCCAATTCTACTTGAAACTCTAATCCAAACACACCCCTAACCCTAATCCCAACTGTAACCCTAACCACACCTCTAACCCTGACACACCCCTAATTCTAATCCCAACCGTAAATGTAATCCAAACCCTAACCCTAACTTTAGCCCCAACCCTAACCCTAACTTTAGCCCCAACCCTAACTTTAGCCCCAACCCTATCCCTAACCCTAACTTTAGCTCCAACCCTAGCCCTAACCCTAACCCTAATGGGAAAATGGAAATAAATACATTTTTTTAATTTTATTATTTTTCCCTAACTAAGGGGGTGATGAAGGGGGGTCTGATTTACTTTTATAGCGTTTTTTATATCGGATTTTTATGATTGGCAGCTGTCACGCACTAAAAGACGCTTTTTATAGCAAAAAAGTTTTTGCGTCTCCACATTTGGAGACCTATAATTTTTCCGTATTTTGGTCCACAGAGTCATGTGAGGTCTTGTTTTTTGCGGGACGAGTTGACGTTTTTATTGGTAACATTTTCGGACATGTGACAGTTTTTGACCACTTTTTATTCCGATTTTTGTGAGGCAGAATGACCAAAAACCAGCTATTCATGAATTTCTTTTGGGGGAGGCGTTTATACCGTTCCACGTTTTGTAAAATGGATAAAGCGATATCTCATTTATATCATTTTTTTATGTTTTGGCGCTTTTATACGATAAAAGCTATTTTATAGAAAAAATAATTATTTTGGCATCGTTTTATTCTGAGGACTATAACTTTTTTATTTTTTTGCTTATGATGCTATATGGCGGCTCGTTTTTTGCGGGACAAGATGACGTTTTCAGCGGTAGCATGGTTATTTATATCCGTCTTTTTGATCGCGTGTTATTCCACTTTTTGTTCGGCGGTATGATAATAAAGCGTTTTCTTTTTTTTTTTTTTTTCGGTGTTCACTGAAGGGGTTAACTAGTGGGACAGTTTTATAGGTTAGGTCGTTACGGACGCGGCGATACTAAACGTGTACTTTTATTGTTTGTTGTTTTTTTTTTTAGATAAAGAAATGTATTTATGGGAATAATATTTTCTTTTTTCTTCTTTATTTAGGAATTTTTTTTTTTTTTTTTTTTTTTTTTTTACACGTGCAAATTTTTTTTTCTTACTTTTTTACTTTGTCCCAGGGGGGACATCACAGATCGCCGATCTGACAGTTTGCATAGCACTCTATCAGATTGGCGATCTCACTCACATCGCTGCAGGCTTACCAGCGCCTGCACGGCACCCGGAAGCACTTCCTGCAGGACCCGGATGCAGCCCCGCAGCCATTTTGGTTCCGGGGACTGCAGGGAGGAGACGCTCGGTACAAGGTGAGTACATCGCCTTGTACCGATCGTCTCAGGGAAGCCCGCAGGGAGCCCCCTCCCTGCGCGATGCTTCCCTGTACCGCCGGTACACTGCAATCATGTTTGATCGCAGTGTGCCAGGGGTTAATAGTGCCGGATGTCAACTGCGATAGGCAGCTGACACCCCCCCCCCCCCCCCCCGTGAGCGCGGCCGATCGCTATGACGTACTATCCCGTCGGTGGGAATTAAGGCCCACCCCACCTCGACGGGATAGTACGTCATATGGGATTAAGGGGCTAAAAATATTTTTATACTTTCTCATTTTTTTTTTTTACTTTATAACATTGTCCCAGGGGGGACATCACTATATAATGTCATATCGCTGATCTGACACAGTGCTATGACAGGCAGTGTAGGAGGCTTGCCGGCGCCTGCTCTCAGCAGGCACTGTTAGGCCACCTCACTGAAGGATCCATAAGGACTCCCGCGTCCATTTTGGATCTGGGGTCTCCATGGAGACCACCGGAACGCGATTGTTCTCTATGCCGCAGTCACTACTTACAGGGGCATCAGAGGGGTTAAATGCCCACGATTGGCGCAGATTGTGGGCATTGCTGCGAGGTGTCAGCTGTCACATACAGCTGACACCCGCTCGCGATCGCCGCAGCGCTCACCGTGAGACCGTGGTGATCGTGCTGCCATACTACTACTGTGATTTGCGGAAATGCTACTTTCACATATCAGGTTTTTTGCATCATGCACAATCCGGCGAATTTTTAATTTTTATCATAGAGCTGAATTAGCGCTGGATTGAGCCTGATGTCCCAACGTTTCATCCGTTTTTTGCCAGATCCATCCGTCTCTCTCAGGAAGTCACTGTATTCCCCGGTATAAAAAAAAAACGAATCCGTCGCATCAGTTTTTCACTATTTGCGACGGATCCGTTTTTTTTATAAAATTAGCCGGATTGTGCCTGAAAGAAAAAACCTGATATGTGAAAGTAGCCTTAAACAACAACCATGAGATGGATTTCATCAACCAATGTATTATTTTAATCAGTATAACGGTGCCGACCTGACACTGTAGGTTAATCAACACAATCCTGCTGACGGGTTCCCTTTAAAGGGGTTGTCCGGTCAAAACCGATAAGTCTGCAGTCACTCTGTGTGATTGCAGACTTATGAATCCCCCCAGCGCATGCACTGTGCACTGTAGGAATTCGCCGATTTCAGACCCAGGACCATCAGGTATGCAGGTATGTATGCGCTATACATACATCGGGCAGTGGGCGTAGCTATGATTCATACACTTGTATTGAGTGAGGCCACACCCCGTCTAGTTACATGGGCTCTTCCGACTTGAGGGCTTGGCCTCACTACATACAAGTGTATGGAGAGCGAGGGTGTGCCCTCTGGCCAGAGGTATGTATAACTCATACATACTTGCCGATCCCAGGTCTGAAACCAGCAAATCCCCACAGCGCATAGGGGATTCTTACATCTGCAGTCAGACTTTTGACCAGACAACCCCTTTTAAGTCTCCTTTTAGCCTTCTTTTCTGCAAGCTAAATATTCCCAGATCCTTTAACCGTTCCTTGTAGGACATACTTTCCAGTCCGCTCACCGTCCTGGTAATAATAATAATCTTTATTTATATAGCGCTAACATATTCCGCAGCGTTTAGGGTATGTGTACACGTTGCGGACTGGTGTGCGGATTTTTCCGCACTGATTTTAATAAATCCGCAGGGCAAAAACACTGCGTTTTTCCTGTGCATTTACCGCGTTTTTTGTACGGATTCTACTGTGGTTTTACACCTGCTGTTTTCTATTATGGAGCAGGTGTAAAACCGCTGCGGAATCCGCACAAAGAATTGACATGCTGCGGAAAATAAACAGCTTTTTTTGCCGCAGCATGTGCACAGCGGTTTTTATTTTCCATAAGTTAACATGGTACTGTACACCGCATGGAAAACTGCGGATCCGCAGCGTCAAAAACGCTGCGGATCCGTAGTAAAAACCACAACGTGTGAACATGGCTTTCCAGTTTAACAGCTCTAGCTCTTCTTTGAACTTGCTCCAGTTTTTCAGTGACTTTTTTAAAATGTGGTGCTTAGGACTGGACACAGTATTCCAGATGAGGCCTGACCAAGGAGGAGTAGAGGGGGATAATTACTTCACATGATCTAGACTCTACTTTTTTCTTCATACATCCTAGAACTGTGTTTGCCTTTTTTGCTGCAGCATCACACTGTTGACTCATGTGCAGTCTGTGATCTATTAGGGTATGTGTCCACGGTCAGTAAACACTGCTTGTCAAACACGCAGCGTCCAGATGTTCCAGCATAGTGGAGGGGATTTTATGAAATCCCGTGTCCACTATGTGTGGAAACACGCATCCGACTTCCCTGCGACTCCGGACATGCTGCGCGTCTTTTCAGATCGCAGCATGTCCGTGTTACCTGCGGCGACGCTGCGTCGCCGCAAGTAATATCACAGGGCGCTATGCGAGGGTGCAATGATCCTGGATGTGTACAGTTAACACATCCGGCATCATCGCGTCCCAGAAAGGGGGCGGGGCTTAGCGCCGAGCGGCTTCGCCGCTCCGGCAATACCGCCGGCCATCCTGTCCGTGGACACGTACCATTAGTATTCCCAAGTTTTTTCACGTGCTGTTGCTTAGTTTTATTTCTCACATTCTGTAGATGTTGTTTTTTTTTTCTTTTTTTGCCCAGATGTAAAATTGTGCATTTCTCAATTTTAAATACCATTCTATTAGCTGCTGCCCATTGTTCAAACTTATCTAGATCTTTCTGTATCCTTTCTCAATCTTCTCTAGTGTTTGCTATCTCTCCTAGCTTTGCAAATTTGATTAGTTTACCTTCAGTTTCCTTATCTAGTTCATCAATTTTATAAATGATCAACACTGGGGCCAAGACAGAAACCTTAAAAACTCTTCAAATTAATGGAAAAAATGTGCCACTGTTGTGCTTTTTTTGACAGCTAAATCGGAACTTGCAACAGAGCCTCTGATGCAAACTTCGCCTTACATGGCTGCCACTATACTACATCACAATGCTCAGGCGATTTACCCAACACGGAAATGTCTGTAGAACACTGAAATGGCAGCCCCCACTTCTGTCTGAATTCCTGGATAAAGATGACTTAAAACATTCCTCTCATCGCAGCCATTGTGGTCAATGAAAAACTTTCACAGCATGGCAATTGACGGACATAATGGGATATGTGAATCAGGAAAGCAACAGTCAGTCCGTACTTGGCCCGTGACACACGGATGAGTGATTCTGGCTTTGTAAAGAGTTCAGGCCAATTTCACATGAGCATATAAAAAAATGGATTTTCATCCATGTGTCTGGTTTTTATAAATCAATATTTTAAAATGCACATGATCATGAACAGTTTTGTATTTTAGTAACAGCAATGCATCCATGTTGATTGTTTTTTAGTGCACCCACATACTTGAATAGAGAAGTTTTACTAAAATCAGTTGACATACTATTTGATATGCTAATCTGCACAATCACTAAATGTAATAATACTAGAGTAGCCTTCTCTCCAACGCCATGGCAGACCAGTTACTTATACTTGGATGGCAAATTTAATTTATTCCTAATAAAAAAAATTAAGATTTCCTATTAAGGGGGGGGGGGGGGGGGAATAATCAATATTCTGTCTATGCTGGATTGAATGTTATCTAAGGCATTACTACTCTTTGCCCACTAGAGGGCGGATGTGCTCTAGTATTAACTCCTTCAGCCCCCAAGCCTGTTTTCACCTTCATGACCAAGCTAAATGTTACAATTCTGACCAGTGTCACTTTATGAGATAACTCTGAAATGCTTCAAAGGAGCCCACGGATTTTGAGTGTATGTTCGTGACATATTGTACTTCACGATAGTGGTAAAACTTTGTTGATATTACTTACGTTTACATTATTTGTGAAACTATCAGAAATTTGGCACAGATTTAGCAATTTTCTACTTCACATAAGCACAATTTTTTAAACTTAAATTTGTTAGGAAGTTACAAGGGTTAAAAGTTGACCAGCGATTTCTCATTCTTTCAACAAAATTTGCAAAACTTTTGTTTGTTTTTTTTAGGGACCACATGACATTTGACATTTGAGGGGTCGATATGACAGAAAATACCCAAAAGTGACACCATTCTAAAAACTGCCATTCTTACAAACCAGACTCTGATCTTTATAACCTACAGCAGTGTTTCCCAACTCTCGTCCTTAAGAGCCACCAGTGGGTCATGTTTTCAGGATTACCTTAGTATTGCCCAGGTGATTATTTCATCACCCGGACAGACAAGAATTCCATCGCCTATGCAATACTAAGGAAATCCTGAAAACATGACCTGTTGGTGGTTCTTGAGGACTGGAGTTGGGGAACACTGGATCTATCTGCTGCATCTGACACTGTGGACCACCTCAGTATGCTCGGTTCTTTCACCCTCAAAGAAACTGCTCTCCCCCTACCTCTCTGACAGCTGTTAGGGCTAGCGGAACGCACCAAATAATTAGAGAAAAGGAATAAGGTGCATTCGCAGCCCGGGGTCCACCATGCAGAGATGGAACCTGCTGCTAAGCCATGATGGACTATATGGCAGTACAATGAGGATACACACACGGGTTAACTTCACCCGGTGTGAAAGAAGCAAACCCTGTGGCGTCACAGGGCCGCAGTACCGCATGTAACAGAAATAATAATTAAGTAGCACGAGAGTGCATGCGGTGCCGCATTGGCGGACGCCACTAACCACCCAGACTTGGGTTTGGAAAGCGCGGTGATAGCGCACAGCGCCGCACTGGTGGTCAAAGCAATAGACGCTGTTTGTGTACTATGTTGGTAAAGTCGGGCGCTAGATTACAATCATCCTCCTTACGCGAGCATTCAAACACAAGGGAGGAGATGATTAAAGAGCGACTTTCACTCACAACACACACACACATAAACAAGTGTATACTAGTGCATGGCCGAGTGAACCTTTTATAGCTGCAGCAAGTTCAGGACCTTCCTAGAGGACCAATAGGAGCTACTGCAGTACCTGAGCATGTGATCCCAGACCTCCACTGAGAGGTCGTCCTGTGGGCATGCTCAGAAGTGGAAAAGCAGGACTTAGTCCCAGAGACGTCTGCTCGCCGCTGACCAGTACAGGCTACAATGGCAGAGCCTGGAAAGGCAGCAGTAATCCTTTGCACATAACCAGACTGAGCGAGACGCTGGGCCGACGTCTCCGCTGAGCAGGCTCCACTGTGGCTGATGCAGAATGAGAGACCGCAGCAGACATGGTTCGAGATTCCCCCTGTGCAGCGGCGGGAATTCGACTCCTAACAACAGCTCAGTGAATCAAATGGCGCCTCCTCTTCCCTGTACTGTCGGGGTTCCTCACAGTTTAGTCCTAGTTCCGCTCCTCTTTTCACCAAACTTATTGGACAAATCATCTGATTTGGTTTACGGTAGCATCTCTATGCAGATGACTCCCAATTATACACAATATCTGCTGACATCACCTACCATCAAAAAGTCCAATGTAAATAGAAATGGTCTAGCTGAAAATGTCATCTGGTGCCACAAAAAAAAATCAAGCTGCTGTACAAGGACCATCATTGCAAAAATAAAAATGTATAGCTCTCAGGAGACAGTGATGCAAAAACAATATTTTTTTTTTAATGAAATTGTTTTTGGGCCATTCCATAGTTACGGGTGTTACATTCACAGCTCAACATGTATAAAATAATAAGGAAATATCACCTAGCCAAATCAGTTTGTGTCTGCGAATTGAGATACTGATTTGGCTTTTATCCTAAGTTATATTGCACGACTCGTTAGAGGGTTTATTGTGACTTGTAGGATCGCTACTTCCAACAGGTGGCGCTATAGAGTTAAGTCCTCTTTTTCTCAGAAGAGGCAATTTGCATATTTAATTTCCCAGAGGAGCATTGTACAGCAAATAAGCCTCCTTACCTTGACAAGCCAGAGATGGTATGTCACTCTCCATAAGGAGAAACGATACCCCTTAGACCCCAGTCCAGAGCCTCTCACCTAGCCAAATCAGTTCTCATGCTTAGCACTGATGAGGGCCAACAGCCCGAAACACCATGTCTGGGAATTGAGATACTGATTTGGCTTTCATCCTAAGTCATATTGCACGACTCGTTAGAGGGTTGATTGTGACTTGTAGGATCGCTACTTCCAACAGGTGGCACTATAGAGTTAAGTCCTCTTTTTCTAAGAAGAGGCAATTTGCATGAGGAAATATACAACTTTTGTTTTTACGGTGTAAACATACAAGTCTGGGAAAAAGTAAGAGAGCACTGCAGAGTTTTATAAAAATCAGCTTCTCTACATGTCTGACAGCCATTCCATTCCAGTGTCAGTTGAATTCCAACCAGAGTACACCTTAGGCCGGGGTCACACTAGACCGTAATACGGACGAGTGCTATGTGATAAAAAATCGCATAGCACTCGGCCCAATGTTAATCTATGGTGCAGCTCCCATCATCCGATATTTTCTCCACCGTATTCAGGATCCGAGTGAAATCGCAGCATGCTGCGATTGTCAGCGTATCTTGGCCGAGACTCGCCAATGCAAGTCTATGGGTGCGAGAAAAAATCGGATTACACACGGACCATGCGTGTGCATTGCGAGAAATACGGAAGACTTCTCCAGGTGACAGGAAATTGAATCATCCATTATCAGGAAGCTTTGGCATGCTAATTTATGGCCCACGCTGGATTGCAAAGCAGGAAGCACGCCTCCACGGAGTGTACTGTGTAGCAGCATGGCCAGGCATATAAATGTTGAGATGCTGATTGCTCTGGTCCATGATAGACCAGAGTTATGGGACCAACGTAAGACGCAGCATGGAGGGCAATCTGTCGCCACATGTTCCCCGATTTTGATGAGCGACCTCAAGAGGTTCAGCAAGAAATTTGTAAGTACCATCCTTTACCAAAAAATGGGCTTTTATATTGGGTTCAGGAGAAAAATAGGCATGAACACATCATATGTGGTGTGTTTATGAGTGATGTAAATGTTCAAAGCTCTTGGTTGAGGCTACAAAAACATTAACAAGACACACCAATATGGTTCCAATATAGTAGCTACAGTTGTTGTGGATTCTGTTTGTGGGCTCCCTCTGGTGGTTACTGCTGGTACTGGGTGACTTTGGTGGGTTGCGGCCTTTGGTTTCCACCTGTCCATCAGAGGCTGGGTGTTTCCTATTTTACCTGGCCTTTCTGTCATTCCCTTGCCGGCTATCAATGTATTCAGATGTGCTCTGTTTGGTTCCTGCCTACCTGCTCCCAGATCTTTCAGGATAAGCTAAGTGCTGATTTTCAGTTGTTGGTTTTTTTGTCCAGCTTGCTTATTATGTCTCTATGCTAGCTGGTAGCTCTAGTGGACTGAGGTTCTCCCCATGTGCCATGAGTTGGCACATGGGTTCTTGTAATCTCAGGATGGTTTTTTGATTAGGGTTTTTTGCTGACCGCTCAGACCCCTTTTGTATCGTTCTGCTTTCTAGTTTACAGCGGGCCTCAATTTGCTGAACCTATATATATCATCTCTATGTGTGTGCCTTCCTCTCATTTCACCGTCAATACATGTGGGGGGCAACTATACCTTTTGGGGTTCATTCCTCTGGAGGCAAGTGAGGTCTTTATTTTCTCTGCAGTACTAGTTAGCTCTTAGGCTGGTGCGTGGCGTCTAGAACCAACGTAGGCACGCTCCCTGGCTATCTCTAGTTGCGTTTGTCAGGCGTAGGGCAGCGGTCAGCCCAGGTTCCATCACCCTAGAGCTCGTCCGATATTTTGTATTACTTTGCTTGTCCCTTGCTATCCCTAGCCATTGGTGATTCATGACATACAGTCCTTTCATATATTACCAAGGGAGTTTTATGTCCCCTTAGGCTCCAGGGCCTGTGTGTGATTGCAAACTCTGGACCTGTTGGAGTTATGTGCTTGGCCAGCATGGTGGCTCAGTGGATAGGAGTCCTGGGTTCAAATCCCACCAATGACAAAATATGCAAAGAGTTTGTATGTTCTCTCCGTGTTTGCGTGGGTTTCCTCTGGGCACTCCGCTTTCCTCACACAATCCAAAGACATACTGATAGGGAATTTATATTGGGAGCCCCATTGGTGACAGCAATGATAATGTCTTTAAAAAACTGCAGAATATGTTATCGGTATCTAAAAATAAAGATTATTTATTATTATTTGTTATTCCCAAAACAACTTTTGATTCTTTGCAGTGAATGATGTCACTAGACGCTGGCGGAGTTGCCGGGATCAATACCGGTGTGAACGTCAAGTTTCTGGGCGGAGTGGTGATGCAGCACCCAAAAAAAGGAAATATCTTTATTTTGATCGGCTGAATTTTCTTGCACCGGTGATGGAGCTCAGACCGTAAGTGCATGCATGTCCCAAAATCTTTTACACATCTTCTAACGTGAATATGTTTCTAATTTTTTCCTCTAAAATCATTTGTGAAATACAGAACAAAGTCCAATCTGACAGAAAGAGAGACTGCATCTGACTCGGAGGTGGTGATTGACCCCATTGGTGAAGGTTCCGAAATGGCTGGACCATCAGGGCAAGCACCAAGCAGCAACCAATCACAACCAGCAGCAGCGTCTTCTGCCACACAGGAGGCCAATCCAGAGGTTGAGGAAGGAGGCCAGAGCAGCAGTCCAACCTTGGCTCTGGATACATCACCACAGCCTACTACAAGACCAAACCGTGGTCGGCGCAGAAGGGTGGCTTCTAACCCTGGCACCAGGAGGCAAGTGGATACAGGGGTGTTGGACTATTTGTCAAGGGCTGCACATGACGATGGGGAGGAAGCGTACTTCCGCAGTCTTGCACGCTATTTACGCCCCATTCCACGCTCGCTCAGGCTGCGGACCAGAGGTTGTCTACAAATTTTTATTGATGCGGCAACACCCCCAAACAACCCCACTCATGTGTTCAACTACCTAGAACGGTGGCAAATGTCACCTACAAATGTTCTGGCGGTGCAAGACCTTCCACAGGAACCAAACCAAACAGTTGCAGCACCCCCCTTGCCACGTATAGCTCCACAACAACAGCCTGCCCAAAACATCCAACAACAACAAAACAGGCCAATTAATGAATATCCAGCAAATGCCCAATCTGACCACTTGAACAGACACATGTTTGGAGGCTGGTCCCAACATGTGTCTGCTCGACATGGCCATATTGGGGGGTATGACCAAATGGGTCAATACAGTACACAGGACTTTATGCCCTTCTACCCTCAACATCCAGTTTTACCTCACACACAGGATAGAAACTTGCAACAACACCCTTCATATATATCTGCCATACCACAGGTTGACAGTCTGGTTGGTCCACCACCTAGGCCAAGTTCAGCACATGCTGGACACCCGCCATCTCCATCGCCACCCCCAACCTACCAGAACCTGTAAGTTCTGTTCCAAACGTTTCGGCAGGTCATTTATGCTTTTTATTGTTAAAAGTTATTTGCGCCATTGGCATGTTCTTGGTTCTGGTTTACTCTGGTTAATATGCCTACAATTACATATGATGTCAATATGTTTTTGGCAAATATATATATGCTTTGAGCAGTAAAAATGTTTTTAAAAATATGAGTGTTATGTATTCTTAGGACTAAAAAGATGATGTGGCAACTTAACAATTTTTTTTTAAGGTAAAAGGAGAAACATACTACACAATTCAAACATGAACATTATGCTATTTATTAACTAACAATATAACTAAACTTTAAAGCACAACAGCATTGTCTTGCCAATCAGTCGCTCCCTCTGGTGACACAAAATAATTTGTTAACACATCACAAACTTTTAGGCCTGAGGGCTGACGACGAGAAGGAAGAACACGTGGAGTAGTCAAGACAGTATTAGCATAATCAATTTCAACAGCAGCAGATGATGGGCAATCATGGTATCTAGTAAAGTTGTGAAGAACAACACATGCTTTGATTACACCATTGACATTGCCTTCACTCAGTTGTATTGCGGACTGAAGTACCCGCCATTTAGCAGTGAGAATGCCAAATGAACACTCTACCAGACGGCGGGCACGGGAAAGGCGCAAATTAAAAATTCTACGCCGGTAGTCCAGGCCTCTCCGTGGATATGGCCTCATGACGTTCCTGGATAATTGAAACGCCTCTTCTGCTACCATCATGTAAGGCACCGCATCCAAATTCGCCCCTGGTAGGTTACTTGGGGGTGGGACATCCAAATCATTCTTGCGCAGCCGCCGACCCATAATGGAAGAACTAAAGACTCGAGAGTCTCCAGTTCTCCCATAGGCCCCAATATCTACAATTATAAACCTGTAGTTGCTGTCGACTAGGGCCAACAGCACTACAGAGAAAAACTATTTATAATTATAGAATTGGGTCCCTGATCCCGGCGGCTTACGCACACGGATGTGCTTTCCGTCCAGAGCCCCAATACAGTGCGGAAACTGGCAGGTGTCCTGAAATCCTTGGGCAATACGTAACCAATCGGACATTTTCGGCTCAGGCATCACCTCTTGATGGAGTCTTCTCCATATTTCCGTGCATGTATCCCTCACAATTCCCGAAATTGTCGATTTGCCAAGTAAAAACTCTAAATGCAGTGCCGCATATGATATTCCAGTGGCAAGGAAGCTAAAAGAAACAAGAGAATTTGTTTACCCTACAAAATTAAAACATTACAGTGTTCTCTGGGCCAAAACTACAATTAGATAAATAATATGCCATGATTCCTCAAACATTAAGGACATGTGATGGCTTTGATGTTCGATTCACTAAAATATTCTAAAGTAAGCCAAAATTATGTAGAAGTTTACTAACCATTTAAATAGCTAATTTTCACAATGGGTAATACCATTAAACACAAATCTTTGTTTGGAAACAGAGGATTTATACATACCGTAAAGTAAGGATAAGGCGCTCCTCTGCAGAAATTGATTTGCGCATCCTGGTGTCCTTCTTGGTAATCCCTGGTCGCAAAATCTCCAACAAAATATCAAACGTTTGTATTCGCATCCGACAATAGTTGAAGAACTTGTCTGGATTTGTCCTCAGAGCAGCATACAGACGGTTGAAATGTCCTTTATTGATCCGTTGCTTCATAAGTGGATGTACCCACATCTGTCTCCGCCTCCTCGGATCTACAATTACTGGGTATGGCTCTCCAAAACGTTGGGAAAGTACCCAGTTGTAAAGCACACGCTCTGTGGTGTTAAAAGTCAGTAGATCCGACATGTTGCTCATCAAGCAGAAGTGCACCAACACAAGCAGGGACTCTACTGCCTTGATTGGTGGCTGCCACCTGTTTTAGGGCCCTTAAATAATGTTCTGGGTGATGATTTAAATTTTTACAGGTGCAAAAACCGTTATATGTCCATTTTGCAAGCTTGCGAGAAAATCTCGGCATACGGATGGCATACGGATGTCACACGGATCATTTGATGCGAGGAAATCGCATCCTCGCACTGCACACGGATCACTGTTTTGGAAACATTTGTGCGATTCTCGGCCGTGAAAAACGGACCGTTTTTTTATACGTTGTGTGTGTCCCCGGCCTTATTCTACTTAATGTGCTTCTGATTAGGTGATCACCTGAATTAAATCATACTCAACGAAGTATAAAAAACACTGCTGGTGTTCACAATCCACTTGCAATAGGACAAGCTGGAAACAAATGCTAGTAATATCCCAAAAGTAATAGGAATGAAAAGCTAACTTTTAACCATGCCAAAGGAGTTGAATAGAAAAGTCTTGAGTGAGGAAAAGAAGGGCTCAATTCTGGCTATACTAGCAGAGGGACACAGTGAGCATTATGTTGCCTCCATCTTAAAATTTCTAAGACGGCAGTCCATTACAACAAGGTCAAGCAGCAGACATTGGGGACAACAAAGCTCCAGACCGGCAGAGAGCGAAAATGACTCTCCGCTGATCGGGATGACAGTCATCTTATTGAAATGTCACTCAGCAACTGCAGGATGACATCAAGTGACCTACAAAAGGAATGGCAAATGGCAGTTGGGGTGATGTGCACGGCAAGAACAGTTCGTAACAGGCTCCTAGAGGCAGGACTCAAGTCATTTAAAGCTAGAAAAAAGCCTTTCATCAATGAGAAGCAAATTAT
The DNA here is from genome assembly GCF_051348905.1 of Ranitomeya variabilis. Taxonomy (NCBI): domain Eukaryota; kingdom Metazoa; phylum Chordata; class Amphibia; order Anura; family Dendrobatidae; genus Ranitomeya; species Ranitomeya variabilis. Next base: position 378,327,655 of record NC_135235.1, on the reverse strand, counting down.
AGCCAGGCTGAAGTTTGCCAAAGACCATAAGGATTGGACCATAGAGGACTGGAGTAAGGTAATCTTCTCTGAGGAGTCCAATTTTCAGCTTTGCCCAACACCTGGTCATCTATTGGTTAGACGGAAACTTGGAGAGGCGTACAAGCCACAGAATCTTGCACCCACTGTGACATTTGGTGGAGGATTGGTGATGATCTGGGGATGCTTCAGCAAGGCTGGAATCTTTGCGAAGGATGTGGGAATCGACCCGCATACAAGATTATCCTGGACAAACAGTTGATTCCTTCTGCTCAGGCAATTTTTCCCAACTCTATGGACTGGTTTGTCCAGCAGGACAATGCGCCATGCCACACAGCTAGGTCAATCATGGTGTGGATGAAAGACCACCACATCAAATCCCTGTCATGGCCTGCCCAATCTCCAGACCTGAATCCCATTGAAAACCTCTGGCAGATGGATAGTCTCAAGCCATCAAAGAACTGCTGAAATTTTTGTGCCAGGAGGGGCATAAGGTCACCTAAAAGCAGTGTGAAAGACTGGTGGTGGAAAGTATGCCAAGAATCATGAATGTTGTGATTAAAAATCATGGTTATTCCACAAAAATAATGATTTTTCAACTCTTCCCTTGTTTCTAAATGATTATGAACTTGGTCTTTTTGCATTATTTGAGGTCTGCAAGCAATGCATTTTTTGTTATTTTGACCATTTCTCATTTTCAGAAAATAAATACAAAATTTATGGCTTGCAACTTCAGAGACGTTTTCAGTTTATAGATTAAAAGAACAATTTACATTTTACTCAAAAATATACCTATAAAAGGGCGTAACTATAGCGGTCGCAGCTGCGACGGGGCCCGTCCGTCCAGCAATAGTGAAGGAGAAGGACCCAATCATTATGACCCGCAGCAGGGAGGCGTCACCGCAGGTCCTCCAGTTACATGGAGGAAGATGGATTTAATGCGGTCACGTGATCCAACCTTGTGACTGGAGAGAGGCGTGTCCACAGGTCCTTCAGCCACACCAAAGGGAAAGACTGGTCGAAGGCAGCTGGTGCTGCTTGAGTGAGTGGCTGAGTGCCTAAACCTAAAAAGCTGCAATCTGTTGCTGCGTCGTCCTCCTCCTGCTGACGAAGGGTCCCTTAAGCCTCAGATCTGCATTTGTCCTCCTGTTATTAGCAGCCGCTTGGTGCCAGGAGCTGTGCATTGTATGTGAGTAGTGGCAGGAGGCTTCCGCATTGCTTTCAGTCATTCCCTGTTCTGCTGCCCTTATGATACGCATCTGTCAAATCACCTTTTTCAGCACAAATTAGTTCTATAGTGATTGACCCTTTATCTTATTGGATATAGTCATGTCAAAACCTTATGGTTCAGCTTATTCAATAGTGAATTGCAATGGATCAGATTTTGGGCTGTGCCACACACACTTGAGAAAACAGAAGGGGCAGGGGCGTAACTAACATGGTCGCAGCGGTCAACGCTGGTACCGGGCCTGGCAGGTCAGGGGCCTGGCAGGTCAGAGGTACCCGACTCCCCCCGCCGCATTGAACTATACTGGCGTCTATGACAAAGGTACAGTTGAAAGCAATGATGGAGGAGAGAGCGTCAGCTGATGCTCCCTCTCCCATCACTCCCCTCTGACACTGCGTGTGCGCGATGACATCACTTCATCTCGCACCCGCAGTGTGCGGGGCCCAGGCAGGGCAGCATCTGCACAGGTGATGGCGGCGGCCATATTGGTGGAGCATGTGGCAGCTGCTGGGACCGGGAACAGGCAGCTCCAGAGCTGGTGGGGGGGGGGTGGACTGAACCGCCCAGGAGGGGGATGCCGCAGCGGCTCAGCCATGTGGAGGATCAGAACATGGAGGTGAGGTGTGTCTGCTGCCCGTGTGTCGCCGGCCCCATGACACCAGCCCTTTTTCCTCCCTGCTCTCCCATGCCACATGTCCTCGTAGGTCCCCAGATTCAGGTCATTGTGCTACTCTGCACCCCCGTACACACCTTGTCCCTCCTCCCCTGGTCCCCAATGCTCCCTATCTCCCATGCCCTGAGTCCTCCTGCACCCGCATGCATTCCCAGCCCCTTGTCCTCATGTGACTCGTCTGCCCTGTTCTCAAGTCTCCCCTGTCCCCTTTCTCACCGTGTGTTACCCATCTACCCTGTCCTCATAATCCATGTGCCCCATTCTTCCTTGCTCCCAAGTCTCCCCCCTTTTTCCCCTGTCCCCTTGCAGCTCTGTCTCCCCGTGTGTCCATATCTACTCTGCCCTATGAGTCCCCTTATTTCCTCTTGTGCCTGTCTCCCTTGCCCCCTTGTGCCCTTCTCCCCGTCCCCCTAGTCCCCATGTGTCCCCTTGTGTTTGTGTCCCTTGTCCCTGTGTCCCGTTGTCAGTCTCCCTTGCCCACTGGTCCCTGTGTGTCCCCTTGTGCTTGCGTCCCTTGTCCCCGTGTATCCCCTTGTCAGTCTCCCTTGCCCGCTAGCTCCCTTGTGTCAGTCTCCCTTGCCCACCAGTCCCCTTGTGTCAGTCTCCCTTGCCCACTAGTCCCCGTGTGTCAGTCTCCCTGGCCCACTAGTCCCCGTGTGTCCCCCCTTGTCAGTCTCCCTGGCCCACTGGTCCCCCTGTGTCCCCTTGTGTCAGTCTCCCTTGTACCCTTGTGTCAGTTTCCCTTGCCCACTAGTCCCCTTCTCCCCTGCCTTCTAGCCTCCGTGTGTCCCCTTGTGCCTGTCTTCTTTGCTCCCTAGCCCCCCTGCGTCACCCTTGTGCCTGTCTGCCCTAGCCCCCTTGTGTCTTTCTCCTCGCCCCGTAGTCACCATTTGCCCATGTCTTTCTCACTGCCCCTGTATGGAGGGGCTGCATTATACTATGAGGGGGGCTGCATTATATTCTAGGAGGGTTACATATTGTATGGCAAGGCAGCATTATACTTTTGTGGGGTGGCTGCATTATACTATATGTGGGCTGCATTATACTATATCGAAGACTATGGGGAATACATTATACTATATAAAGAACTATGGGGTGCATTATACGACATGGATGACTATGGCGGTGCATTATACTATATGGAGCACTATGAGGAGTGTATTATACTATATGGAGGACTGAGCAGTGTATTATACTATATGGAGGACTTTGCAGTGTATTTTAATATATGGAGGACTATGAGGAGTGTATTATACTATATGGAGGACTGAGGAGGGTATAATACTATATGGAGGACTATGGGGAGTGTATTATACTATATGAAGGACTATGGGGAGTGTATTATACTATATGGAGGACTATGGGGAGTGTATTATACTATATGTGGGACTATAGGGAGTGTATTATACTATATGGAGGACTATGGGGGTGCATTATATTATAAGGAGGACTATGGGGGTGCATTATACTTCTTATATTGATACCCATGACTTCTATGTAAGCCTCTGATGAGTATAATGGTTTATTTTCTTTTATACATTACGTAACAACGACAGTATACGGGGGACAAATATATACTAGGATGGGGCACCGGATAGTTACGCCACTGAGGTCACACTATACAACTTTTGCAATAAAGCTATAGTGTGCAAAATGAATAGGGAAAATATGAATTTGGGTGGAAAATATTTTGGCATGGTGGGGGGGGCGGCATCTGAAAGTTCGCACCAGGGCCCATAACTTTGTAGTTACGCCACTGCCTATAAAGAGAAAAATCAGACAAACTGAAAATTTTGCATGGTTTCTTAATGTTTGCCAGAGCTGTATGTAACGTAATATATATTTTCAACTTGTTTTGAAATTGCAGTTTCTATTTAAACAGCAGTAGGGAAAAAATTGCACCCCAAGCCTGTTTTCATCTTAACCCCTTAATCCCGTATGACGTACTATCCCGTCAAGGTGACCTGGGACTTAATTCCGGGTGACGGGATAGTACGTCATACGCGATCGGCCGCGCTCACGGCCCGATCGCGGCCGGGTGTCAGCTGCCTATCGCAGCTGACATCCGGCACTATGTGCCAGGAGCGGTCACGGACCGCCCCCGGCACATTAACCCCCGGCACACCGCGATCAAACATGATCGCAGTGTACCGGCGGTATAGGGAAGCATCGCGCAGGGAGGGGGCTCCCTGCGGGCTTCCCTGAGACCCCCGGAGCAACGCGTTGCTCCGAGGGTCTCCTACCTCCTTCCTCCCTGCAGGTCCCGGATCCAAGATGGCCGCGGCATCCGGGTCCTGCAGGGAGAAAGGTGGCTTACCGAGCGCCTGCTCAGAGCAGACGCTGGTAAGCCTGCACCGATGTAAGTGAGATCGGTGATCCGACAGAGTGCTGTGCACACTATCAGATCATCGATCTGTGATGTCCCCCGCTGGGACAAAGTAAAAAAGTTAAAAAAAAAAAATTTCCATATGTGTAAAAAAAAAAAAAAAAAATCCTAAATAAATAATAAAAAAAAAATATATATTATTCCCATAAATACATTTCTTTATCTAAATAAAAAAAAAAAAAACAATAAAAGTACACATATTTAGTATCGCCGCGTCCGTAACGACCCAACCTATAAAACTGCCCCACTAGTTAACCCCTTCAGTAAACACCGTAAGAAAAAAAAAAAACGAGGCAAAAAACAACGCTTTATTACCATACCGCCGAACAAAAAGTGGAATAACACGCGATCAAAAAGACTGATATAAATAATCATGGTACCGCTGAAAACGTCATCTTGTCCCGCAAAAAACAAGCCGCCATACAGCATCATCAGCAAAAAAATAAAAAAGTTATAGTCCTGAGAAAAAAGCGATACTAAAATAATTATTTTTTCTATAAAATAGTTTTTATCGTATAAAAGCGCCAAAACATAAAAAAATGATATAAATGAGATATCGCTGTAATCGTACTGACCCGACGAATAAAACTGCTTTATCAATTTTACCAAACACGGAACGGTATAAATGCCTCTCCCAAAAGAAATTCATGAATAGCAGGTCTTTGGTCATTCTGCCTCACAAAAATCGGAATAAAAAGTGATAAAAAACGGTCACGTGTCCGAAAATGTTACCAATAAAAACGTCAACTCGTCCCGCAAAAAACAAGACCTCACATGACTCTGTGGAGCAAAATGTGGAAAAATTATAGGTCTCAAAATGTGGAGACGCGAAAACTTTTTTGCTATAAAAAGCGTCTTTTAGTGTGTGACAGCTGCCAATCATAAAAATACGATATAAAAAACGCTATAAAAGTAAATCAAACCCTCCTTCATCACCCCCTTAGTTAGGGAAAAATAATAAAATTTTAAAAATGTATTTATTTCCATTTTCCCATTAGGGCTAGGGTTAGGGTTAGGGCTAGAGTTAGGTTTAGGGCTAGGGTTAGGGCTAGGGTTGGAGGTAAAGTTAGGGTTACGGTTGGGGCTAAAGTTAGGGTTAGGGTTGGGGCTAAAGTTAGGGTTAGGGTTTGAATTACATTTACGGTTTGAATTAGGGTTGGGATTAGAATTATGGGTGTGTCAGGGCTAGGGGTGTGGTTAGGGTTACCGTTGGGATTAGGGTTAGGGGTGTGTTTGGGTTAGGGTTTCAGGTAGAATTGGGGAGTTTCCACTGTCCAGGCACATCAGGGGCTCTCCAAACGCGACATGGCGTCCAATCTCAATTCCAGCCAATTCTGCGTTGAAAAAGCAAAACAGTGCTCCTTCCCTTCCGAGCTCTCCCGTGCGCCCAAAAAGGGGTTTACCCCAACATATGGGTTATCAGCGTACTCGGGACAAATTGAACAACAACTTCTGGGGTCCAAGTTCTCTTGTTATCCTTGGGAAAATTAAAAATTTGGGGGGGCTAAAAATCGTTTTTGTGAGAAAAAAAAAGATGTTTTATTTTCACGGCTCTGCGTTATAAACTGTAGTGAAACACTTGGGGGTTCAAAGTTCTCACAACACATCTAGATAAGTTCCTTGGGAGGTCTAGTTTCCAATATGGGGTCACTTGTGGGGGGTTTGTACTGTTTGGGTACATCAGGGGCTCTGCAAATGCAACGTGACGCCTGCAGACCAATCCATTTAAGTCTGCATTCCAAATGGCGCTCCTTCCCTTCCGAGCTCTATCATGCGCACAAACAGTGGTTCCCCCCCACATATGGGGTATCAGCGTACTCAGGACAAATTGGACAACAACTTTTGGGGTCTAATTTATCCTGTTACCCTTGTGAAAGTACAAAACTGGGGGCTAAAAAATCATTTTTGTGAAAAAAAAAAAAGAATTTTTATTTTCACGGCTTTGCGCTATAAACTTTTGTGAAACACTTGGGGGTTCAAAGTTCTCACAACACATCTAGATAAGTTCCTTTGGAGGTCTAGTTTCCAATATGGGGTCACTTGTGGGGGGTTTGTACTGTTTGGGTACATCAGGGGCTCTGCAAATGCAACGTGACGGCTGCTGACCAATCCATTTAAGTCTGCATTCCAAATGGCGCTCCTTCCCTTCTGAGCTCTGTCATGCGCCCAAACAGTGGTTCCCCCCCACATATGGGGTATCAGCGTACTCAGGACAAATTGGACAACAACTTTTGGGGTCTAATTTATCCTGTTACCCTTGTGAAAATACAAAACTGGGGGCTAAAAAATCATTTTTGTGAAAAAAAAAATGAATTTTTATTTTCACGGCTTTGCGTTATAAAGTGTAGTGAAACACTTGGGGGTTCAAAGTTCTCACAACACATCTAGATAAGTTCCTTGGGAGGACTAGTTTCCAATATGGGGTCACTTGTGGGGGGTTTGTACTGTTTGGGTACATCAGGGGCTCTGCAAATGCAACGTCACGGCTGCAGACCAATCCATTTAAGTCTGCATTCCAAATGGCGCTCCTTCCCTTCCGAGCTCTGTCATGCGCCCAAACAGTGGTTCCCCCCACATATGGGGTATCAGCGTACTCAGGACAAATTGGACAACAAATTTTGGGGTCCAATTTATTCTGTTACCCTTGTAAAAATACAAAGCTTGGGGCTAAAAAATCATTTTTGTGAAAAAAAAAAATATATATATTTTCACGGCTCTACGTTATAATCTGTAGTGAAACACTTGGGGGTTCAAAGCTATCAAAACACATCTAGATAAGTTCCGTAGGGGGTCTACTTTCCAAAATGGTGTCACTTGTGGGGGGTTTCAATGTTAAGGCACATCAGGGGCTCTCCACACGCAACATGGCGTCCCATCTCAATTCCAGTCAATTTTGCATTGAAAAGTCAAATGGCGCTCCTTCCCTTCCAAGCTCTGCCATGCGCCCAAACAATGGTTTACACCCACATATGGTGTATCAGCGTACTCAGGACAAATTGCACAACATTTTTTGGGGTCCAATTTCTTCTCTTACCCTTGGGAAAATAAAAAAATTGGGGGCAAAAAGATAATTTTTGTGAAAAAATATGATTTTTTATTTTTACGGCTCTGCATTATAAACTTCTGTGAAGCACTTGGTGGGTCAAAGTGCTCACCACACATCTAGATAAGTTCCTTAGGGGGTCTACTTTCTAAAATGGTGTCACTTGTAGGGGGTTTCAGTGTTTAGGCACATCAGGGGCTCTCCAAACGCAACATGGCGTCTCATCTCAATTCCAGTCAATTTTGCATTGAAAAGTCAAATGGCGCTCCTTCCCTTCCAAGCTCTGCTATGCGCCCAAACAATGGTTTACACCCACATATGGGGTATCAGCGTACTCAAGACAAATTGCACAACATTTTTTGGGGTCCAATTTCTTCTCTTACCCTTGGGAAAATAAAAAATTGGGGGCGAAAAGATAATTTTTGTGAAAAAATATGATTTTTTATTTTTACGACTCTGCATTATAAACTTCTGTGAAGCACTTGGTGGGTCAAAGTGCTCACCACACATCTAGATAAGTTCCTTAGGGGGTCTACTTTCCAAAATGGTGTCACTTGTAGGGGGTTTCAATGTTTAGGCACATCAGGGGCTCTCCAAACGCAACATGGCGTCCCATCTCAATTCCAGTCAATTTTGCATTGAAAAGTCAAATGGCGCTCCTTCCCTTCCGAGCTCGGTCATGCGCCCAAACAGTGGTTTACCCCCACATATGGGGTATCAGCGTACTCAGGACAAATTGTACAACAACTTTGGGTGTCCATTTTCTCCTGTTACCCTTGGTAAAATAAAACAAATTGGAGCTGAAATAAATTTTGTGTGAAAAAAAGTTAAATGTTCATTTTTATTTAAACATTCCAAAAATTCCTGTGAAACACCTGAAGGGTTAATAAACTTCTTGAATGTGGTTTTGAGCACCTTGAGGGGTGCAGTTTTTAGAATGGTGTCACACTTGGGTATTTTCTATCATATAGACCCCTCAAAATGACTTCAAATGAGATGTGGTCCCTAAAAAAAAAATGGTGTTGTAAAAATGAGAAATTGCTGGTCAACTTTTAACCCTTATAACTCCTTAAAAAAAAAAAATGTTGGTTCCAAAATTGTGCTGATGTAAAGTAGACATGTGGGAAATGTTACTTATTAAGTATTTTGCGTGACATATGTCTGTGATTTAAGGGCATAAAAATTCAAAGTTGGAAAATTGCAAAATTTTCGCCAAATTTCCATTTTTTTCACAAATAAACGCAAGTTATATCGAATAAATTTTACCACTAACATGAAGTACAATATGTCATGAGAAAACAATGTCAGAATCACCAAGATCCGTCAAAGCGTTCCAGAGTTATAGCCTCATAAAGGGACAGTGGTCAGAATTGTAAAAATTGGCCCGGTCATTAACGTGCAAACCACCCTCGGGGCTTAAGGGGTTAATGACCAGGCCAAATTTTACAATTCTGACCACTGTCACTTTATGAGGTAATAACTCTGGAACATTCAACGGATCCCACTAATTCGGAGATTATTTTTTGTCACATATTGTATTTCATGTTTGAGACCCCTGTTACAGCTGGGGGCGCTGTTTGTGCTCCCCAGAATGCGCACAGAGGCGTATGAAGGCCATAGGTGTGCATGGCAGTCGCAGGTGTAGCTGTGATTGCAATGTGAGGCAGTGATTCATGTCATAGGTAGGGGTCGCTGTGTTCTCCCCAGGTTGTGCATGCAGACGGATGAAGTCCATAGGTGTGCATGGGAGTCACAGATTTATGGTCTGGGTTTTCCATGTGGCTGAAGGCCACAGGTTTGTGTATGTTAAAAGCCTTGCAGTAAGAGGTATGGGTGTGTCAGGTGCACATCAGTGTCAGTCTGGTGTGTGCAGAGCAGAGGCCTGTAGAGCGCTGGCTGAGAGCATGGTGGCACAGGCCAGTGGAGCCAGCACCCAGGGCAGCTGAATAGCCTGGCACCAACAGTGTATACAGCGATGCAAGTCGTCCATGGTACTGGTCTCGGATGCGGACAGTCCTGTGCCGGAGGTGGATGTCCTGTGCCCGAAAGAGGACTAGCATGTGTAACGATTGCAAACAGGTGGATATGGTGTCCGGCTGCTATCCGGAGGATATCCTGGGCTGTGTGAGTAAAGAGACTGTGATACAGTGATGCGGGACACCCACGGGAACTAGTCGAAGGGGGCTGGCGTATGTAGTAGTGCCTGCATCATATGGGGCTGTGTGTATGGAGACTGTAATATGGCGTGTGGTCACCCAGGGAAAGTGGACAAAGGAAGTCTGGCCTGTTTAGGGACTGTAAATCTAAAGCCATATCAGGGCCGGACTGGCCATAGGGCACTTCTGGCAAATGCCAGAAGGGCCGGTGCCAGTGGTGGGCCGCTCAATCCGCCGCCCCCGCCGTCGCATTCAACTATACCGGCGTATAGACGCCGGTGCCCGGTACAGTTGAATGCAATGATGGAGGAGAGAGCGTCTACAGACGCTCCTCTCCCATCATTCCCCGCTCTGCCTCTGACACTGCGGGTGCGCGATGATGTCATATCATCGCGCACCTGCTGTGTCCCGGGCAGACTGCAGCTGCTGAGACAGGAGCAGGAACCAGGAAGCAACGCTGGGCACGAGGAGAGGTGAGGAGAGTTTTTTTTTTTTCTGGACTGTGGGGCCATTCTCGGAGGAGGTGAGGGGAGGAAGAGAAGAGATGTGGGCTGTATATAGTTCTCTGTGGGCTGTGCTCTGTGCTGTATACTGCTGTGGGCTGTATATAGTTCTCTGTGGGCTGTGCTCTGTGCTGTATACTACTGTGGGCTGTATATAGTTCTCTGTGGGCTGTGCTCTGTGCTGTATACTGCTGTGGGCTGTATATAGTTCTCTGTGGGCTGTGCTCTGTGCTGTATACTGCTGTGGGCTGTATATAGTTCTCTGTGGGCTGTGCTCTGTGCTGTATACTACTGTGGGCTGTATATAGTTCTCTGTGGGCTGTGCTCTGTGCTGTATACTGCTGTGGGCTGTATATAGCTCTCTGTGGGCTGTGCTCTGTGCTGTATACTACTGTGTGCTCTGTGCTATATATAGTTCTCTGTGGGCTGTGCTCTGTGCTGTATACTGCTGTGGGCTGTATATAGTTCTCTGTGGGCTGTGCTCTGTGCTGTATACTGCTGTGGGCTGTATATAGTTCTCTGTGGGCTGTGCTCTGTGTTGTATACTACTGTGGGCTGTATATAGTTCTCTGTGGGCTGTGCTCTGTGCTGTATACTGCTGTGGGCTGTATATAGCTCTCTGTGGGCTGTGCTCTGTGCTGTATACTACTGTGTGCTCTGTGCTATATATAGTTCTCTGTGGGCTGTGCTCTGTGCTGTATACTGCTGTGGGCTGTATATAGTTCTCTGTGGGCTGTGCTCTGTGCTGTATACTGCTGTGGGCTGTATATAGTTCTCTGTGGGCTGTGCTCTGTGCTGTATACTACTGTGGGCTGTATATAGTTCTCTGTGGGCTGTGCTCTGTGCTGTATACTGCTGTGGGCTGTATATAGCTCTCTGTGGGCTGTGCTCTGTGCTGTATACTACTGTGTGCTCTGTGCTATATATAGTTCTCTGTGGGCTGTGCTCTGTGCTGTATACTGCTGTGGGCTGTATATAGTTCTCTGTGGGCTGTGCTCTGTGCTGTATACTGCTGTGGGCTGTATATAGTTCTCTGTGGGCTGTGCTCTGTGCTGTATACTACTGTGGGCTGTATATAGCTCTCTGTGGGCTGTGCTCTGTGCTGTATACTACTGTGGGCTGTATATAGTTCTCTGTGGGCTGTGCTCTGTGCTGTATACTGCTGTGGGCTGTATATAGCTCTCTGCGGGCTGTGCTCTGTGCTGTATACTACTGTGTGCTCTGTGCTATATATAGTTCTCTGTGGGCTGTGCTCTGTGCTGTATACTGCTGTGGGCTGTATATAGTTCTCTGTGGGCTGTGCTCTGTGCTGTATACTGCTGTGGGCTGTATATAGCTCTCTGTGGGCTGTGCTCTGTGCTGTATACTACTGTGTGCTCTGTGCTATATATAGTTCTCTGTGGGCTGTGCTCTGTGCTGTATACTGCTGTGGGCTGTATATAGTTCTCTGTGGGCTGTGCTCTGTGCTGTATACTGCTGTGGGCTGTATATAGTTCTCTGTGGGCTGTGCTCTGTGCTGTATACTGCTGTAGGCTGTATATAGTTCTTTGTGGGCTGTGCTCTGTGCTGTATACTACTGTGGGCTGTATATAGCTCTCTGTGGGCTGTGCTCTGTGCTGTATGCTACTGTGGGCTGTATATAGTTCTCTGTGGGCTGTGCTCTGTGCTGTATATAGTTCTCTGTGGGCTGTGCTCTGTGCTGTATACTACTGTGGGCTGTATATAGTTATCTGTGGGCTGTGCTCTGTGCTGTATGCTACTGTGGGCTGTATATAGTTCTCTGTGGGCTGTGCTCTGTGCTGTATATAGTTCTCTGTGGGCTGTGCTCTGTGCTGTATACTACTGTGGGCTGTATATAGTTCTCTGTGGGCTGTGCTCTGTGCTGTATACTACTGTGTGCTGTATATAGTTCTCTGTGGGCTGTGCTGTATATAGTACTCTGTGGGCTGTGCTGTATATAGTACTCTGTGGGCTGTGCTGTATATAGTACTCTGTGGGCTGTGCTGTATATAGTACTCTGTGGGCTGTGCTGTGTATAGTACTCTGTGGGCTGTGCTGTATATAGTACTCTGTGGGCTGTGCTGTATATAGTACTCTGTGGGCTGTGCTGTATATAGTACTCTCTGGGATGTGCTGTATATAGTACTCTCTGGGCTGTGCTGTATATAGTACTCTCTGGGCTGTGCTTTATATAGTACTCTGGGCTGTGCTGTATATAGTACTCTGGGCTGTGCTGTATATAGTTCTCTGTGGGCTGTGCTGTATATAGTTCTCTGTGGGCTGTGCTGTATATAGTTCTCTGTGGGCTGTGCTGTATATATTACTTTGTGGGCTGTGCTGTATATATTACTTTGTGGGCTGTGCTGTATATATTACTCTGTGGGCTGTGCTGTATACTACTGTGTGGACTGTGTTGTATACTTCTACGTGGGCTGTGCTGTATACTACTGTGTGGTCTGTGCTGTATACTACTGTGTGGTCTGTGCTGAATACTGCTGTGTGGGCTGTGTTATCTACTACGCGAGCTGTGCTATAGTATGCAGGCTGTGCTGTATACTATGCGGTTTGTGCTATATAATATGCGGGCTTTGCTATATACTATGGGGAGTATATTATATTCTATGGGGGAGGCCATGTTATGTACTATGTGGCTGTGTTATATACTATTGTGGGGGTATATTATATTCTATGGGGGAGGCTGCGTTATATACTATGGGGGGCTGCATTATATTCTATGGGGGGCTACATTATATATTATGGGGAGGTGGGCTGTATTATATTCTATGGGGGTTACATACTCTGGGGTGGCTGCATTATACTCTGTGGGGTGGCTGCATTATACTCTGGGGTGGCTGCATTATACTCTGGGGTGGCTGCATTATACTCTGGGGTGGCTGCATTATACTATATGTGGGCTGCATTATACTGTATCGAGGACTATGGGGAATACGTTATACTATATGAAGAACTATGGGGTGCATTATACTATGGGAAGTGAATTGTACTACATGGATGACTGTGGCGGTGCATTATACTATATGGAGCACTATGAGGATTGTATTATGCTATATGGAGGACTATGAGGATTGTATTATGCTATATGGAGGACTATGAGGAGTGTATTATACTATGTGGAGGACTGAGCAGTGTATTTTAATATATGGAGGACTATAGGGAGTGTATTATACTATATGGAGGACTATGGAGCACATTATAATATATGGAGGACTATGGGGTGTATTTTACTAAACAAGTAAAATGCTGCATATTCGGATTGTTTTTGCTGGAACAAAAAGCCTTGTTGTCAGCAGGACATCGCCGGTGTAAACTGTAGATGTGCTGCTGATAACATGATACTGTATGGTGATCTGTTAGTGATCTATTAGTGATCGTTCTGTCTCATCATTATTCCTCAGCTGGTGGAAAGAGGCCGGGAAACAAGCGTTGAACAACTTCAGTATTGTCGATCAAACTCGTTTAGCGGCCTGAACTCAGCGCACGTAAATACAACAGAAAGGCTTCTGTGTGATGTGCAATATGTTAGCATTTGGGGACCCATTTTAAACTTTGCCTAGGGCCCCACTTTGCCTAAAACCGGCCCTGCCTACAAGTGTACAAAGATATTATACAGTCACCATGTGACAAGTGGGCCTGTGTAACTTCAAATGCCAGGGCTGAATTTTAGTCCCAGTCCGGCCCTGAGCCATATGATATGTATTGCTATGAACTGGTGTGAACTGAACACTGATAATATACACTGAAGTTATATGCATTTGTGTGAATTAGACTTTAATGCTGTGAGGAAACACATTAAAGAGACTTTTGTGTTGGAACTTTGTGGGTCACTGCCTCTTCACTATGTACAATGCTACTACTTACACACGATACTGGTAAAATTTGTTTGATATGACTTGCGTTTATTTGCGATAAAAAACCAATATGTTAATTTTTATACCTTTAAAGCAAACCTGTCATCAAGATTTTGCTTAGAAACTACAGGCATTGTCAGGTTGTCGCTGTTACACTGATAAAAATGATATTTGGCTTGAAGAAATCTGTCTTATAGTTCTTGTTTAATCTGTGTTTGCAGTTTTGAGTTAATGATATGCTCATGCTTTGGGGTGAGACTGTGGGCGGGCCTCATCGTCATAATTCTGGCTTAAATAACAGGTCACTGAAGATTCAGTGACCTGCCTTCCACTTTAAATACTGCGCTTCGGCAGTTAATATTATGGTCTTTAAGAAAAAAAAAAATGTAACTACAACAAAGTAGCACCAGCTGTGCATGAGCATTAGCATCTATCTGTGCAAGCCCTGCCCACTGGTGGTTGGTGCTTGAGCAGATTGAGAGCATCACTTGCTGATAGATGCTACTGCACATGTGCCTCAGCCATTTTGCTGAAGTAAAAAAAAAATTTAAACTCCAGCAAAATGGCCATTTTAGTAGAGGGGCTAAGTAAAAGATACTGAGAAATTAAAGGGAACCTGTCACCCCCCCAGGCGTTTTTAACTAAAAGAGCCATCTTGTGCAGCACTAATGCTGCATTCTGTCAAGGTGGCTCTTCTTTTTGTGGTCCCTTCCAAGGCTGCAGCATTACTTTTTATAATTTGCGCGCCATACCTTTAGTCTGTCCGGGGGGCATGTCTTTTTCCCCGGACACAACCGCCTCCCAGCCATCACTCAGCCCCTCCATGCGCCGGGCACCGCCTGCTCTGCCTTCAGTAACGTATCCAGCGCCTGAGCTGTGCTTTCCTTTTTCGGGCAAATTACGCATGCCCGAAAAAGGAAAGCACAGCGAAGGGTACGTTATTGAAGGCAGAAGAGGTGGCGCACGGAGGGGATGGGTGATGCCTGGGAGGCGGTTGTGTCCGGGGGAAAAGACGTGCCCCCCGGACAGACTAAAGGTATGGCGCTCAAATTATAAAAAGTAATACTGCAGCCTTGGAAGGGACCACAAAAAGAAGAGCTACCTTCACAGAATGCAGCATTAGTGCTGCACAAGGTGGCTCTTTTAGTTAAAAACGCCAGGGGGGGGGGGGGGGTGACAGGTTCCCTTTAAATATGTAAATTGTCTCTTTAGAGAGGATGAGGACTAGAACTCTAGTGCCACCTATTGGAATTAGCAATCCTAAAACTCAATATCGTTGCTTTAATGAGCATTGCAAGTCTTAAAAGTCTCCTCACCTTTGCATGGCAGGCTTGACATATCACTCTCCACAATGAGAAAAATTACCCCTTGGATCCCGATCAGACGCCTCTCACCCAGCCAAACCAGATCTCACACTTAGGACTGATGAGGGACAGTACTCCAAAACATAAAGCCTGCAAATTGAGATTATGGATTGCCTTTCATCCTAAATCATGTGGCAAGGCTTGTTAAAGGGTCGATATTGACTCTTAGGATTGCTACTTCTAATAGGTGGCACTAGAGTTCTATGAAGAGACAATTTGGACATGTAAATCTGTGAAATACATGATTCATATGGTCTATCTCGGCAACACATCTCAAGGGTTCAGACAATGCCCAGGCGGACTTCCTGAGCAGGAGGGATGTCCATCTGGGAGAATGGTGCCTGAACCAAGCGGTCTTCCTATCCCTGACTGCGAGATGGGGGAGACCAGACGTCGATTTGTTTGCAAATGCTCAGAATGCAAAAACAAAAAAATGTTTCTCCCTCAGTCCGGCTTATGGGGCTCGAGGGGGGAGATGCTTTCGCCCATCCATGGAATTTAAACCTGGCCTATGCCTTCCAGCCTATCCCTATGTTGGCGAAAACACTGCAGAAGATCCGATTGGACCAGGTCTCAACGATCCTAATTGCTCCAGTGTGGGCAGGGCGCAGCTGGTACAGCGCACTGATGGACATGGCATTAGAGGGGCCCTTACTTCTACTCCAGACCTCTGACCTCCTTTACCAGGGTCCCCTACATTACTCAGACTTGAATAGACTGAACCTAGCGGCTTGGTTACTGAAGCCAGCATCCTAAAAGCCAGAGGTCTCTCGGACAGGGAAATCCAAACGATCCAAAAGAGCAGGAAACCAGTGACGAATGCCATCTATGGCAAAGAATGGAAAAAGTTCTCTTCCTGGTGCCTTCTCAATGTCCCCGATCCCTTCCACCCCAACATTGCTCAGATCCTGGACTTCCTCCAGAAAGGGTTGGAGCTAGGTCTTTCCCTAAGCACTCTGAAAGTTCAGATTTCTGCTCTTAGTTCTTTTTTTGACCAAGACCTGGCAAGCCACCGCTGGATTAAACAATTTATAACCTCTGCAAGTAAAATACGTCCTAGGCTCCCTAACCGGGTCCCTCCCTGGGACTTAAATTTAGTACTCAACAGTCTAACCCAGGCTCCTTTCGAGCCCTTGTCCTCAATATCTCTTAAAACCCTGGCTCTTAAGACGGTTCTTCTGGTGGCAATTACCACGGCTAGACGCATAGGAGAATTCCAGGCCCTGTCAATACAGGAACCCTACCTAACTATAAACTCTGATAGTATAGTTTTACGTTTAGATCCCTCCTTTGTGCCCAAGGTTGCCTCAGACTTCCATAGGGGTCAAGATATTGTGCTGCCCTCATTTTGCCCAAATCCTTCTAATGCGAAGGAAGAAAATTTCCACACTCTGGATGTCCGCAGAGTGGTGCTCCATTACTTGGAACAATCCAGAGATTGGAGGATTGACCAGAATCTTTTTATTCAGTTTTCAGGCCAAAATAAGGGTAAAAAGGCAGCTGAAAGCACGATTGCAAACTGGATCAAACAGGCCATTTGTCTAGCGTACTCGATAAAATATCTTCCTCCTCCTGCTTCACTAAAGGCTCACTCCACCCGGTCGGTCTCTACATCCTGGGCAGCGCGAGGGAACGCTTCATCTAAGCAGATATGCAGAGCAGCTACATGGTCTTCTGTACATACCTTCACCAGACATTATAGACTGAGCTTTAACAGGGATCTAATATTCGGCAGATGTGTTCTGCAAGCTGTGGTCCCTCCCTAAATAAATCAGTGTTGGTATTACTCCAAGGTGACTGTCGTGGAAAGTCACTGGAGAAAATAGAATTAGACTTACCGGTAATTCGGTTTCTAGGAACCTTCCACAACAGCACTAATTTCCCTCCCTATCTGATATTCCTATTGGATGATTCCTGCTTTTTTGTGGTAACTATACATGCTTGTGTGTCCAGAAAAAAACACTGGAGACAGCAGGAAGGGGAGGGTTATTTAACCTCTTTGTGTTTCCTGTCCCCCATTAGGGCGGTGAGACATCCTCCAAGGTGACTGTCCTGGAAAATTTCTAGAAACCGAATTACCGGTAAGTCTAATTCTATTTTTTGACCACATATGGGGTATTACCGTAATCAGGAGACATTGCATAATGAATTGTATTCATTTTCTCCTAGTAGCACTTAATATTTTATTTTGCACAGGCCAATGTTATACAATTGTATGTGAAATACCTGTGGCTTTAAAATGCTCACTACAACCCTAGTGGCATTGTTCAAGAGGTGTAGTTTTCAAAATGGGATCACTTGTGGGGTTTTTTGCTTCTTTGGAACCTTGGCAGCTCTACAGAACCACATATGAAGGGTTGGGGGGAAATATCTCTGTACTCAGGAGAAATTGTACAACAAGGTATGTGGCCCATTTCCTCCTGTTATCTTTGTGAAAATGAAAAATTTGTTGCTAAAACAAAATTTTTGTGGAATAAACTTCAACTTTTATCGCTGAGATGGATGGGAACTTTATGTCCATCCATAAGAACTTGGATTGACCTGGTTAACTCCATCATTCCGTACGAACGTACGCTATATCAGAACAGGGGCTGCCCGGGAAAATGTGAAAAAATCTGGGGTCGATGGAATTCTTCTCATCTCACTCTGTAGATGTGTCATGATGGGTTGTTTTTTTTTCCCCTCCGGTGGTGGTGGCCTGGGGCATTGCATGGGGGGATGGATATGAGGTAATGCGGCGAATTAGTAATTAGTAACTAGAGTAGATACAGTTTTATTTTAAGAGTTCTAGTTTCACAGGTTTTCTTACCTGTATCATACATATGTTACAATCAACCCAATATCCACTACGAATATAAAGGTACCGTTACACTAAACGATTTACCAACGATCACGACCAGCGATACGACCTGGCCGTGATCGTTGGTAAGTCGTTGTGTGGTCGCTGGAGAGCTGTCACACAGACAGCTCTCCAGCGACCAACGATGCCAAAGTCCCCGGGTAACCAGGGTAAACATCGGGTTACTAAGCGCAGGGCTTAGTAGTTAGTAACCCGATGTTTACCCTGGATACCATTGTAAATGTAAAAAAAAAAAACAGTACATACTTACATTCCGATGTCTGTCACGTCCCCCGCCGTCAGCTTCCCGCACTGACTGTGTCAGTGCCGACTGTAAAGCACAGCGGTGACGTCACCGCTGTGCTCTGCTTTTACTTTACGGCTGGCGCTCACAGTCAGTGCGGGAAGCTGACGGCGAGGGACGTGACAGACACCGGAATGTAAGTATGTACTGGTTTTTTTTTTTTACATTTACAATGGTAACCAGGGTAAACATCGGGTTACTAAGCGCGGCCCTGCACTTAGTAACCCGATGTTTACCCTGGTTACAAGCGAACACATCGCTGGATCGGTGTCACACACACCGATCCAGCGATGACAGCGGGTGATCCAGCGTCGAAATAAAGTTCTGGACTTCTAGCTCCGACCAGCGATGTCACAGCAGGATCCTGATCGCTGCTGCGTGTCAAACACAACGAGATCGCTATCCAGGACGCTGCAACGTCACGGGTCGCTGTCGTTCTCGTTGGAAAGTTGCTCAGTGTGACGGTACCTTAAGATAACGCTGGTTATAGGCGGAACTTACATTTTACTATATGTTTAATATTACACAGTTTATATGTACTGCATACTATGCTTAACAACCTGAATGCAAATTGTATGTAATACAGTTTATTTTTGTAATCAATAAACAAATTTAAAAAAAAAAACTTCATCTTTTATTTCAAAATGGGCTCACTTGTGGAGGGGTTTCCACTGTTTAGGCACATCAGGAGCTCTGCAAATGCGACATGGCGCCCGCTATATTCCAGTCAATTGTGTAATCCAAAAATCAAATGATGCTCATTCCCTTCCGAGCCCTGCCGTGCGTGCACCCAAACAGTAGTTTTCCTCCACATATGGATTATTTTTGTACGAAGGAGATATTGGGTAACAAATTCTGTGCACAAATTTTTCCTGTTTCCCTTGTGAAAAAGAAATTTAAGGCTAAAGCAACATTTTTGTGGGGAAAATCTTAATTTTTATTTTTTCCTTCCACAAGGTTTTAACGTGATCGGGACAAATTTTTTAAATCTGACCAGTGTCACTTTATGTGTAACTAACTCTTGAACGCTTCAACAAATACCAGTGATTTTGAGATTGTTCTTTACTGGTAAATTAGAATTTATGATAATGGTAAATATAGGTCGATATGTTTATTTGCAAAAAAAATCAGAAATTTGAGAAAAATCTGAAAACATTAGCAAATTTCAAACTCTGAATGATTATCACTTTAATCCAGATAGGCATAAAATAGAAAAACATTAATAAATAACATTTCCCTCATGTCTGTTTTACATCAGCACCATGTGTGTTCTTTTATTTTGTTAGCCTTTTAGGAGGTATAAAAATGTAGCAGTAATTTTTCATTTTTTCAAGGAAATTTACAATTATTTTTTTTTAGGGACCTTTCCAGGTTTCAAGTGACTTTAGGGGTCCTATATATTGGGAAACCCCCAAAAGGGATACCATTTTAAAAAGAGCACCCCTCGACATATTGAAAACTGCTGTCAGGTAGTTTTTTAACCCTTAGGAAATGTTCAGGAATTAATGCAAAGTGACATGATAGGAATGAAAAAGTGTATTTTTACTACCTACAGTGGGTACGGAAAGTATTCAGACCCCTTTAAATTTTTCAATCCTTTTTTCATTGCAGCTATTTGGTAAATTCAAAAAAGTTCCTTTTTTCACATTAATGTACACTCTGCACCCCATCTTGACTGAAAAATAAAACAGAAATGTAGAAATGTTTGCAAATTTAATAAAAAAAGAAAACCTGAAATATCACATTGTAAGGCCATGTGCACACTTTGCGATGTGCTCTGCGGGTTTATCCCGCAGCGGAATTGATAAATCTGCAGGGCAAAACCGCTGCGGTTATCCCTGCAGATTTATCGCGGTTTGTTCCGCGGTTTCCGCTGCGGGATTACTCCACTCCTGAACTATTGATGCTGCATATGCAGCAATATGCAGCATCAGTAGTAATGATAAAAATAATAAAAATGGTTATACTCACCCTCTGATGTCCGGATCTCCTCGGCGCTGCACTCGGCGGTCCGATTCCAAAGATGCTGTGCCGAGAAGGACCTTCGTGACGTCACGGTCATGTGACCGCGGCATCATCACGGTCATGTGACCGCGACGTCACCACAGGTCCTGCTCG
The DNA here is from genome assembly GCF_051348905.1 of Ranitomeya variabilis. Taxonomy (NCBI): domain Eukaryota; kingdom Metazoa; phylum Chordata; class Amphibia; order Anura; family Dendrobatidae; genus Ranitomeya; species Ranitomeya variabilis. Next base: position 378,307,154 of record NC_135235.1, on the reverse strand, counting down.
CACAGCAAGTGAGACCGGACGGCCGCGGGCAGCGCTGTGAGGTGAGTATAGCGTCATTTTTTATTTTAATTCTTTTTTTTTACACTATTCATGCTTCCCAGGGCCTGGAGGAGAGTCTCCTCTCCTCCACCCCGGGTAGCAACTGCGCATTATCCACGTACTTCCCGCAACGTGGGCACAGCCCCATGCGGGAAGTAAGCGGTTCAATGCATTTCTATGGGTGCAGAATCGCAGCGATTCTGCACAAAGAAGTGACATGCTGCGGGTTGTAAACCGCTGCGTTTCTGCGCAGTTTTTCCCGCAGCATGTGCACTGAGGTTTGCGGTTTCCATAGGGTTTACATGTTAATGTAAACGCTATGGAAACTGCTGAGGACCCGCAGCATCAAAATCGCCGCGGATCCGCGGGAAAAACCGCAAAGTGTGAACATGGCCTTATAAGTATACAGACCCTTTGCTCACACACTCATATTTAAGTTACATGCTGCCCATTTCTTTGTGATCCTCCTTGAGATGGTTCTACTCCTTCATTGGAGTCCAGCTGTGTTTAATTAAACTGATAGGACTTGATTTGGAAAGGCACACACCTGTCTATATAAGACCTCACAGCTCACAGTGCATGTCAGACCAAATGAGAATCATGAGGTCAAAGGAACTGGCCAAGGAGCTCAGACTGAATTGTTGCAAGGCACAGATCTGGCCAAGGTTACAACAGAATTTCTGCAGTACTCAAGGTTCCTAAAGGTACCTTCACACTAAACGATATCGCTAGCGATCCGTGACGTTGCAGCGTCCTGGCTAGCGATATCGTTGTGTTTGACAGGCAGCAGCGATCAGGATCCTGCTGTGATGTCGCTGGTCGTTGGTTAAAGTTCAGAACTTTATTTGGTCGTCAGATCGCCGTGTATCGTTGTGTTTGACAGCAAAAGCAACGATACCAGCGATGTTTTACAATGGTAACCAGGGTAAATATTGGGTTACTAAGCGCAGGGCCGCGCTTAGTAACCCGATGTTTACCCTGGTTACCAGTGTAAAATGTAAAAAAACAAACAGTACATACTCACCTTCGCGTCCCCCGGCGTCCGCTTCCTGCACTGACTGAGCACCAGCCGTAAAGTGAAAGCACAGCACAGCGGTTGCGTCACCGCTCTGCTGTTAGGGCCGGCACTCACAGTCAGTGCAGGAAGCGGACGCCGGGGGACGTGAAGGTGAGTATGTACTGTTTGTTTATTTACATTTTACACTGGTAACCAGGGTAAACATCGGGTTACTAAGCGTGGCCCTGCGCTTAGCAACCCGATGTTTACCCTGGTTACCCGGGGACCTCGGCATCATTGGTCGCTGGAGAGCGGTCTGTGTGACAGCTCTCCAGCGACCAAACAGCGACGCTGCAGCGATCGGCATCGTTGTCTGTATCGCTGCAGCGTCGCTTAGTGTGAAGGTACCTTAAGAGCACAGAGACCGCCATAATCTTTAAAGGGAACCTGTCAGCAGATTTTATCGCAATAAGATGCAGCCATTGCCTTTCAGGGCTTATCTACAGCATTTAATAATGCTGAAGATATGCCCCCAGTCCGACCTGCAAGTGAAGAAAAATAAGTAACATTATACTCACTCGGGGGGAGGGGGTTAGTCCTGTGCGGTCCGGTTCGATGGGTGTCACAGGTCTGGGTCCGGCGCTTCTCATCTTCATGCTACACCGCCCTCCTGCTTCTTCATCGCTCCTGGCATCGGCGCTCCTGCGCAGGTGCACTTATCTGCTCTGTTCAGGGCAGAGCAAAGTACTGCAGTGCGCAGGCGCTGGGAAAGGTCAGAGCACTGCAGTACTTGGCTCTGCCCTCAACAGGGCAGAGAAGTACGCCTGCGCAGGAGCGCCGATGCCGGGGAGTGATGAAGCAGGAGGGCGGGATTGCAAGAAGATGGGAGGCCCCAGACCTGCAACACCCATTGGACCGGACCGCACAGGACCAACCCCCCCCCCCACCGGTGAGTATAATATAACTTATTTTTCTTCACCTGCAGGTCGGACTGGGGGCATATCTACAGCATTATAGAATGCTGTAGATAAACCCTGAAATGCAGCGGCAGTATCTTATAGCGGCAAAATCTGCTGACAGGTTCCCTTTAAATGGAAGAAGTTCGGGACCATCAGAAGTCTTGCTAGACCTGGCCGTCCAGCCAAACTGAGCAATTGTAGGAGAAGAGCCTTGGTGAGAGAGGTAAAGAAGAACCCCAAGATCACTGTGGCTGAGCTCCAGAGATGCAGTAGGGAGATGGGAGAATGTTCCACGAAGTCAACTATCACTGCAGCCCTCCACCAGTCGGGCCTTTATGGCAGAGTGGCCAGATGGAAGAGTCTCCTCAGTGCAAGACATATGAAAGCCCGCATAGAGTTTGCTAAAAAACACATGAAGGAATCCCAGTCTATGAGAAATAAGATTTTATGGTATGACGAGACGAAGAAAAACCTTTTTGGCGATAATTCTAAGTGGTATGCGTGGAGAAAACCAGGCACTGCTCATCACCTGCCCAATACAATACCAACAGTGAAACATGGTGGTGGCAGCATCATGCTATGGGTGTGTTTTTCAGCTGCAGGGACAGGCCAACTGGTTATCATTGAAGGAAACATGAATGTGGCCAAATACAGAGATATCTTGGATGAAAACGTCTTCCAGATTGCTCTGGACCCCAGACTAGGCCTAAGGTTCACCTTCCAACAAGACAATGACCCTAAGCACACAGGTAAAATAACAAAGGAGTGGCTTCAGAACAACTCTGTGACCATTCTTGACTGGCCCAGCTAGAGCCCTGACCTAAACCCAATTGAGCATCTCTGGAGAGACCTAAAAATGGCTGTCCACCAACGTTCACATCCAACCTGACGGAACTGGAGTGGATCTGCAAGGAAGAATCCAGGTGTGAAAAACTTGTTGCATCATTCCCAAGAAGACTCATGGCTGTACTAGCTCAAAGGGTGCTTTTACTCAATACTGAGCAAAAGGTCTGAATACTTATAACCATGTGAGATTTCAGTTTTTCTTTTTTAATAAATTTGCAAAAATTAACTACATTTCTGGGGTTTTTTCCAGTCAAGATGGGGCGCAGAGTGTATATTAATGAATAAAAAAAAAAAAGAACTATTTTGAATTTAGCAAATGGCTGCAATGAAACAAAGAATGAAAAATGTAAAGGGGTCTGAATACTTTCTGTACCAACTGTAAATGTCGCACAACCAAAAATCTGCAAAAACCCTAGTCCATGCCCTCATCATCTTCCGCCTTGACTACTGCAACCTCCTGCTCTGTCGCCTCCCCTATAACACTCTCACACCCCTCTAATCTATTCTAAACTCTGCCACCAGACTAATACACCTGCCCCCCCGCTATTCCCCGGCCTCACCTCTTTGTCAATTCCTGCACTGGCTCCCGATTACCCAGAGACTCCAGTTCAAAACCCTGACCATGACATACAAAGCAATCCAAAACCAAAATCTCCTCCATACATCTGGGACCTCGTTTCCCAGTACTTACCTGCACGCAACCTCCGATCCTCACAAGATCTCCTCTACTCCCCTCTTATCTCCTATTCCCACAATCGCAAGATTTCTCCAGGACATCCCTCTACTCTGGAACTCTCTACTACAGCACATCAGACTCTCGCCTACCATGGAAACCTTCAAAAAGAACCTGAAGACCTACTTTTTCCGACAAGCCTACAACATGCAGTAACCACCGATCGACCAAACCACTGAATGACCAGCTGTATCCTCACCCATCCCTTGTAGATTGTGAGCCCTCGTGGGCAGGGTCCACTCTCCTCCTGTACCAGTCGTGACTTGTGTTTAAGATTACTGTACTTGTTTTAATAAATGGCGCTATAATAATAAATAATATTCAGGGTGACATGGTGTAGTGTGACCATGCTCCACCACCTAATGAACCTACAATGCCCTGTCCTGCTGCCAAATACGGAGATCTCACCCTCCACGGAGCTCCAGACACAGGTGTGAAGAAGCAGACAGGACTCTACAGCATAGGATCTGCTCTGCAGATAAGAGAAAGGCCATTACTAGAACATCCTTACAGTTCAGAACCTGCACAGATCACTCTACTTCATGTACACCTCTGCTACACAAGCCTGTGTGTAGGATTTCAACGTAGAATGTCAGATAGAGATTAGTGCACACAGCTTAGTGCAGCATATACTATCAGGATTTCCATGCCCCATGTCAGAGGCAACTACAGTATATTATTGGATCAACGTCCCACTTAAGTTCTCAACATGTCCAAAAATGAACAGATTTCAAACCTTGACAAGCCAGCTGGTATGTCACTCTCTATAAGGAGAAACGTTACCCCTTAGACCCCAGTCCAGAGCCTCTCACCTAGCCAAATCAGTTCTCATGCTTCGCACTGACGAGGGCCAACAGCCCGAAACACCGTGTCTGCCAATTGAGATACTGATTTGGCTTTTATCCTAAGTCATATTGCACGACTCGTTAAAGGGTTGATTGTGCCTTCTAGGATCGCTACTTTCAACAGGTGGTGCTATAGAGTTTAAGTCCTCTTTTTCTCGGAAGAAGCAATTTGCATATCAGATTTCAAAAGGCAGAGTCGTTGTAAATGTTTCTTATCCAAAATGCATAATAGGGCTGGTATGCAAAGTTTCAGCTGGCAAACAACCTTTCTCATTTTAGCTTGAGAAAGGCCACTTTCTAGCTGAAATGTTGCATTCCAGCCAGATACGTAGTTTAGATAATAGAGAAACATATACAATGACTTTGGTGCCTTAGGGTACCGTCTCACAGTGGCACTTATGTCGCTACGACGGTACGATCCGTGACATTCCAGCGATATCCATACGATATCGCTGTGTCTGACACGCAGCGATCAGGGACCCTGCTGAGAATCGTACGTTGTAGCAGATCGTTTGGAACTTTATTTCGTCGCTGGATCTCCCGCTGTCATCGCTGGATCGGTGTGTGTGACACCGATCCAGCGATGCGTTCGCTTGTAACCAGGGTAAACATCGGGTTACTAAGCGCAGGGCGACACTTAGTAACCCGATGTTTACCCTGGTTACCATCGTAAATGTAAAAAAAAAAAAACCGTACATACTCACATTCCGGTGTCCGTCAGGTCCCTAGCCATCTGCTTCCCGCACTGACTGACTGCCGGCCGGAAAGTAAAAGCACAGCACAGCGGTGACGTCACCACTGCGCTCTGCTTTCACTTTACGGCCGGCACTCAGTCAGTGCGGGAAGCAGACGGCTAGGGACCTGACGGACACCGGAATGTGAGTATGTACGGTTTGTTTGTTTTTTTACATTTACGATGGTAACCAGGGTAAACATCGGGTTACTAAGCACGGCCCTACGCTTAGTAACCCGATGTTTACCCTGGTTACCCGGGGACTTCGGCATCGTTGGTCGCTGGAAAGCTGTCTGTGTGACAGCTCCCCAGCGACCACACAACGACTTACCAACGATCACGGCCAGGTCGTATCGCTGGTCGTGATCGTTGGTAAATCGTTTTGTGTAACGGTACCCTTAGCCTGTGAGCCCACGATCAGTAAATAGAAGAGCTTTAGACACAGCGTATTTTCGATGTGTCCAAAACGCTGCGTTCTAATCACGCAGTTATTAACATGCTGCGACTGGTAAACCAGCAATGTGGGGGAGTTTACGCAGCGTTAAATAAAAGCACAGTGAGCATGGAATATCTATAAATCCCATCCACTGTACTTCTAATGTAGAATGGCAGGCCTTTGAGCTGCGTTCAACATGCTGCTATTCCTGATTGTGGGCACGTACCCTTAGAAAACTGTTCATTTGTGAACACTGCACTACCAGAATCACACAAGGGCTCTGTGGACTCATTTCAGTGAATTTATATATACAGTTGGGTTTTCCAGAGAATACCATGTTCATTCAGCAGCAGTATGAGCTGCAAACCACTTATCTGTGGGGTGTCTGGTCGCTATTGATCTAAGGGAACAGTCAGATGGCTGTATAAATCAAAGCAAGATCAAAATGCAGTACATGGACTGGCTGGAGGTTTCCCAACCAGAATGTGAAAGCTTCATAGATTTCTAAACTGAGAGTCCTCAGTGGTTGATACCTTTTAATGGCTAACTGAAAAGATGGTAACAAATTGCAAGCTTTCGAGACTACTCCGGTCTCTTCATCAGGCATAGACTAATACAAATTCTGATGAATCACATTTATGCACAACACAGCACAGAAAAATGCCATGGATAAGACAGGTGACGTGAAGCAGAATTACCATTATGTGAGTGATAAACAGTTATGTCCATAAATATTGGAACAGTTCATAGATAACTGTGTGTAACAAACTAACTTACATTCACGATCTTTTCCTCTCTAATTCCCTTAACCTTCTGGCTATTACAGAAACCTGGATCCAGGACTCAGACACCACCGTCGCTGCCGCTCTCTCGTTTGGTGGGCTGAAATTTTCACATACCACCAGACCTGAGAGCAGACAGGGTGGTGGTGTTGGTTTGCTCCTTTCATCACAATGTGCTTTCCAGGTCATCCCCCCAGTTCCCTCACTCACATTTCCTTCCTTTGAAGTCCACGCCGTCAGACTCTTTTAAGCCCTTCTCCTTGCAAGTGGCGGGTATTTATCGTCCTCCAGGCTCCTCCCGCCAGTTTCTAGACCACTTTGCCACCTGGCTTACTCACTTTCTATCCGGTGACATCCCCGCCCTCATCATGGGAGAGTTTAACATCCCCATCAATGATCCCCTCTCCCAATCTGCCGCTCATCTTCTTTCTCTAACTTCTTCATTCAGGCTCTCACAGTTTACTAATTCTCCTACACATGAGGACGGGAATACTCTGGACCTGGTCTTCTCCCGTCCCGACTCGCTGCACGACTTTACAAACTCCCCTCTCCCGCTCTCGGACCACAACCTTCTTTCCTTCTCTGTCAAAAATTGTCTCCTCACCCGGGACACCCCCACTTACCACACTTATCAGAATACACGTACCATTAATACCCAGCAGCTTGTGGACAATCTCCACACATCTCTAGCCCCCATCTCCTCCCTCTCCTGTCCAGACTTAGCATTGTCACACTTCAATAATACACTGAAGAATGCCCTAGATGAAGCAGCACCTTCTACACGCAGAAAGACCCGACACAGACAATGGCAGCCCTGGCACACTATGCAAACACGCTTCCTGCAGCGTTGCTCAAGGTGTGCAGAGCGGCAGTGGAGAAAATCTCTCTTAAGGTACCTTCACACTGGTCGATTCTGCTACGATTACGACGCATTTGCGTCATATTCGACATCGCAGTACGAGCTCGTAGCCAGCGGTCACACTCTACGATGTTAACGCTTTTTCTGACGTAGTTGCGATGTGAACGTCACGCGTCGCAATCGTACGCTACCCTTCACACCGCCATAGTCCTACGACTCCGAGCGTGACGCATTACCAGCATGGGCGTGCTAAAACGTCACGCCCAATCAGGAGACAGGTATGCGGAAGCCCAACCCACGTAGTCGCATTACGAGCTCGTATGACCGCCGTCACATACTACGATTTCGACCGCCACAGCGAGACATTTACGACGAAAGAAAGTTCTGCTCTTTCTTTCACATCGTACGATGCTGGGCTGCGTCGCAAATCGTAACGCCATGTCACACTTTGCAACCTCGGAACGAGGACGGATAAACGTCACAAATCGAACGCTCGTTCAGACTTTGATTGCACAGTGTGAAGGGGCCCTTAGTAAAAGACTTCATCCACTATAAGTTCATGCTCAAAACCTATAACTCTGCCCTTTATCTGGCCAAACAATCCTACTTCACCACCCTCATCACCTCACTATCCAACAACCCAAAACGACTTTTTGAAACCTTAAACTCCCTCCAGAAACCTAAAGTACAGGCCCCCATCACCAACCTCAGCAGTGAGGATCTGGCCACTTATTTCTTAGAAAAAATCAACCACATCCATCAGGATATCTCAGCGCAATCTCCTCAGTGCCTGGATCCCCTTCCCTGCCGCACCTCAAGCTCACTAGACATCTTTGAGCCTGTTTCAGAACAAGAAGTTTCCAAGCTCCTCGCTTCTGCTCGGCCTACAACCTGCAACAGTGACCCCATTCCTTCACATCTCCTGGAGTCTCTCTCACCAGTGGTCACCATTAACCTGACTAAAATATTTAACTCTCTCTTTCTTCAGTTATCTTTCCCTCCTCATTTAAACATGCCATCATAACCCCTTTACTTAAAAAGCCATCCCTGGACCAGAACTGCACTGCTAACTACAGACCTGTCTCTAACCTTTCCTTCATCTCTAAACTCCTGGAACGCTTGGTCCACTCCCGTCTAATCCGTTATCTCTCGGATAACTCTCTTCTTGACCCCTTACAATCTGGTTTCTGCTCTTTACACTTCACTGAAACTGCCCTCACTAAAGTCTCTAATGATCTAGTAACAGTCAAATCCAAAGGTCATTGCTCTCTGCTGAATCTCCTGGATCTATCTGCCGCATTTGACACTGTGGATCACCAGTTCCTTCTCACTATGCTCCGCTCCATAGGCCTCAAGGACACAGCCCTCTCCTGGTTCTCCTCCTACCTCTCTGACCGCTCCTTCACTGTATCTTTTGCCGGCTCCTCTTCCTCTCCTCGTCCCCTTACTATCGGGGTTCCGCAAGGCTCAGTCCTAGGCCCCCTCCTCTTCTCTCTTTACACGGCCCCTATTGGACAAACAATCAGCAGATTTGGGTTCCAGTATCATCTCTATGCTGATGACACCCAATTATACACTTCTTCCCCCGACATCACCTCTACCCTAATTCAAAATACCAAGGATTGTCTGTCTGCTGTCTCTATCATCATGTCCTCCCTCTACCTGAAAATAAATCTCTCCAAAACGGAACTTCTTGTGTTTCTCCCTTCTACTAACCTCACTCTACCCAACATCAAAATTACCCTGGAGGGTTCAACCATAACTCCCAAGCAGCATGCCCGCTGTCTTGGGGTCATATTCGACAACGAACTTTCCTTTACTCCCTATATCTGATCACTCACTCGCTCTTGTCACATGCATCTTAAAAACATCTCCAGAATCCGACCTTTTCTCACTGTTGAAACTGCTAAGACTCTTACTGTCGCTCTTATTCATTCTCGTCTGGACTACTGCAACTCTCTTCTAATCGGTCTCCCTCTTATCAAACTTTCTCCTCTCCAATCCATCTTGAATGCTGCAACCAGAGTCATATTTCTGTCCAGCCGTTTCACCGATGCCTCCATCTTGTGCCAGTCATTACACTGGCTACCCATTCGCTACGGGGTCCAGTATAAACTCATCTTTCTCACCCACAAAGCTCTCCACAGTTCTGCACCGCCTTATATCTCCTCTCTCATCTCTGTATATCGCCCTACACGTGCCCTCCGTTCTACAAACGACCTAAGACTAACATCCCCTGTAATCCGAACCTCACACCTCTGTCTCCAAGAATTCTCTCGTGCTGCGCCAGCTCTCTGGAATGCACTTCCCCAGACGATCAGACTGATACCTAGCCCCGACCTATTCAAGCGAGCTTTAAAAACCCATCTCTTCAAACAAGCCTACCACACCAACTACTCAGTAAACTAACTTTGCCCTGTTCCCTCCCTCCAAATATTACTCTGAATCTGCACCCTACTATTCATCTGTCTCCACACCCTCCATGCACTATTAACTGCACTTGATACTTGACTATTGCACTTAAATACACAGGCTGATGACCGGATCATGCAGCTTTGTATGAAAATCCCTATGTATTATAATTGCCAGACCTGAAATAACAAGCACTTTTCACCTATTGTGTCCCCCCATTTCCTTGTAGATTGTAAGCTTGCGAGCAGGGACCTCACTCCTAATGTCACTGTTTAAATTGTCTTAACTCGTACTGAATTTATTGTTTGTACATGTCCCCGCCTAATTGTAAAGTGCTGCGGAATATGTTGGCGCTATATAAATAAAAATTATTATTATTATCATAGATAAGGAGTGTGAATGTTTCATTGTCATTCATTGTGGGGTCATAACATGGAACCAGACCTCAATCAGATAACAATGAAACATTCACACGCCTTATCTATGAACTGTTCCAATATTTATGGACATAACTGTCTATCACTCACATAATGGTAATTCTGCTTCATGTCACCTGTCTTATCTATGGCATTTTTCTGTGATGTGTTGTGCATAAATATGTGAATCTTCAAAATTTCTATTTGTCTATGCCTGATGAAGAGACCGGAGTTGTCTGGAATGCTTGCAATTTGTTACCATCTTTTCAGTTAGCCATTAAAAGGTTTCAACCACTCAGGACTCTCAATTCTAAATATTTTTCTATCCACTGGCTAACATGGTTCCAAGATATACTGTATATCTTTCCTGTATCATAGATGTCTATGCAGATCTCATGCTTGGAAGAGCCACGGGCCAGTCCATGCACTATGTTCCAATCTCACTCCAATTTATACAACCATCTGACTGCACCATTATACTAATGACCTATCCTAACAATTCTCCAATCGGTATAGAAATCTTTTACATCACGTTTAACAAAAGGTAATATTCCAAAATAATGGCAAATAAAACTGCAAATGATCCTATAAAGAGAAATCTTATACTGCTATGGTGACAGATAAACACAGGCATGGCATCCAAATCCAGCAAAACAAATACTAAGTGGTGGGACTGCTGAGGTCAATGATACACTGCAACAGTCAATTGTTAATGGCAGTGCTGCCGCAAAGTAAACCAAGACAATCCGGGAGGAACTACAGCTGCAGGAGGTTTAAAGAGGTTGTCCCCTTCGTTTAAAAGGATGACCACCTATTCTTGTCCTAGGATAAGTCATTAATGTGTGATTGGCTTGGGGCCGAAACCCCCGCCAATCATCTGTTATCGCTGGCAGCCGCCGGAAATACTTGCCGAGCTGCTCAGTCTACTTGTAGTGGCTGCTACATAAAACAACACAAGAACAACAGCCATAAAGATCCTAAATGAATAATTTTATTGAAACATCATTACAAGAATAACAATGAACAGGTATAAAAGCATGGGGAAATGACACTCAGGCCACGGCCGGGCCAAAAAACATGACCAGGTGTCCACGCACGGACCAGGTCAGCAGCAAAGGTGCAGCATTGTAACAGATTATATATTGCACAAGCCCATAAAAATTACAAGACCATGCTTGTCAGTGAATATTAGTATCCTGGGCAGTGCACTATTGCAAACAATAGACATATTAGGGATGTACATATTTTAGCTGCACACCCGGTGCACGCACAGAACAAATTGTGCAAGGTACTTGCCTATCAAGCGTACCAAACTATGCCTACACATAAATATGTATATTTATATTATGGGTAGTGCAATGCTCAAATCGATTGCCATATCCAAACATACATACCTAAGCTGCACGACCGGTACACACACTGGACCACCTGGCCGGACCCCAACGCGCGTTTCGGAGCTGCCGCAACGCTCCTTCCTCAGGGGGTGAAAAAAATCATGACGAAATGTGTCTTATATAATAATATGTGCAGGTGAACTAGCCGCACCTGAACATCAGCGGCACAGACCGCCCCCATCATGGCCGCCGGCAACAAGGAACACGCGGGGCCCCACGTGACCAAGCGTCGGACGGCAAGTGGAAGCGTTCATGCCGCAGAGCAACAGGCGCATGCGCACAAAACAAAAACATGCAAAGATGCCATATTGAAAAAGGGAAAAACAATAAGGGCACAGGAAATATGAAGCAAGGACTGGAATAACGTAAGATGTACAAATGAGGGCAAAAGACTAAACAAAGAATATGACACAAACATAAAAAATAAGAAATAAACAATACAATAAACAAACCAATGTATAATGACAAGTGACACCAGACATAACATATCAATACAAAATGATAAACCCACGTAAAAAAATATATATATACACCGACATAAATACAATTTGCAATAGTCAAAATAAACATAGATGTACAACACAACATATATATGTGCATATTACTGCTGAATAAAGAATCCAAAAATTAATATGCCCCACAGAAAAACAATACGACAAAAAATAATAAAATAATACATAATGTCCAGTATGAAAATAATAACAGCAGCCAAAACCGAATGTTGACACGTAGCCGCAAGAACGAACTTGATAGATGGATCCATACATATTCATGAATATTCCAAAGTTCAAGATTATTTCAATACTAGACAGGAACAAATATGACAATGAGCACATAAAAAGAAGACACAGACACAATAAAAAACGAAAAATGTTATAAAATTATAATAAAATCAAATGGCCGGGATATGGCACAAGAGGCCGCACGATGCACAGCAAAGAAATGGATCACTTGTCATTATACATTGGTTTGTTTATTGTATTGTTTATTTCTTATTTTTTATGTTTGTGTCATATTCTTTGTTTAGTCTTTTGCCCTCATTTGTACATCTTACGTTATTCCAGTCCTTGCTTCATATTTCCTGTGCCCTTATTGTTTTTCCCTTTTTCAATATGGCATCTTTGCATGTTTTTGTTTTGTGCGCATGCGCCTGTTGCTCTGCGGCATGAACGCTTCCACTTGCCGTCCGACGCTTGGTCACGTGGGGCCCCGCGTGTTCCTTGTTGCCGGCGGCCATGATGGGGGCGGTCTGTGCCGCTGATGTTCAGGTGCGGCTAGTTCACCTGCACATATTATTATATAAGACACATTTCGTCATGATTTTTTTCACCCCCTGAGGAAGGAGCGTTGCGGCAGCTCCGAAACGCGCGTTGGGGTCCGGCCAGGTGGTCCAGTGTGTGTACCGGTCGTGCAGCTTAGGTATGTATGTTTGGATATGGCAATCGATTTGAGCATTGCACTACCCATAATATAAATATACATATTTATGTGTAGGCATAGTTTGGTACGCTTGATAGGCAAGTACCTTGCACAATTTGTTCTGTGCGTGCACCGGGTGTGCAGCTAAAATATGTACATCCCTAATATGTCTATTGTTTGCAATAGTGCACTGCCCAGGATACTAATATTCACTGACAAGCATGGTCTTGTAATTTTTATGGGCTTGTGCAATATATAATCTGTTACAATGCTGCACCTTTGCTGCTGACCTGGTCCGTGCGTGGACACCTGGTCATGTTTTTTGGCCCGGCCGTGGCCTGAGTGTCATTTCCCCATGCTTTTATACCTGTTCATTGTTATTCTTGTAATGATGTTTCAATAAAATTATTCATTTAGGATCTTTATGGCTGTTGTTCTTGTGTTGTTTTATGTTGCATTTTTTGCAGCTGATCCTTATTAGTCCATTTTTGCATATTAGATTCTATTTCATATAGGAGACACGTCATCTTAAAATATATTTATAATATGCTTGCCTCAATACTTCTATGTTGTAGTGGCTGCTGTAGGATACTGCACATCCGCCTCCTATTGATTTCAATAGGAGGCAGGTGTATACTACTCGGCAGCAGCCACTAAAAGAAGACAGAGCAGCTCAGCAAGTGAGTATTTCCGCTGGCTGCCAACGATAACAGCTGATAGGCGGGGGTGACAAGTGTCGGACCCGGGCCAATCAAACATTAATGACTTACCCTATGAATAGGCTATCGATGTAAAAGTACTGGACAACCACTTTAACAGGTAATGCTTCTTTCTTTAATTTCATTACATTTTCCCTCCTGTTTTTATATTGCCCACAAACAACCTAAGAGGTTTGGAAATAAATTATTCTGTAAGCCAGTTTTAGTTGTGTTGTTAACATAGCTTTATGAGGGCTGTTTTTGTGACACGTGTTGTAATTTTAGCATTTTTCAGTACATTATAAGCTGTGTTCCCCAACTTCGGTCCTCAAACCACCAACAGGTCATGTTTTCAAGATTTCCTTACTAACGCCCAGGTGATAATTGCAGTACTTGCAGAGGCAAAAATTCCATGACTTGTGCAATGCTAAGGAAATCCTGAAAACATGACCTGTTGGTGGTTCTTGAGGACTGCAGTTGGAGAATACTCAACTGTAAAGGGCTGCGGAATATGTTGACGCTATATAAATAAAAATTATACACTTTGCAGAATTATTAGGCAAGTTGTATTTTAGAGGATTATTTTTATTATTTATAAACAACTATGTTCTCAATCAACCCAAAAGACTCAAATATCAAAGCTTAATATTTTTGGAAGTAGGAGTGGATTTTTTTTAGAGATGGCTATCTTAGGAGGATATCTGTTTGTGCAGGTAACTATAACTGTGCAGAATTATTAGGCAACTTAATAAAAACCAAATATATTCCCATCTCACTGCATGCAGCAGCCACCACAGCCTCTCAGACACTGTTCCGAGAGGTGTACTGTTTTCCTTCCTTGTAGATCTCACATTTTATGAGGGTCCACAGGTTCTCTATGGGGTTCAGATCAGGTGAACAAGGGGGCCATGTCATTATTTTTTCTTCTTTGAGACCTTTATTGGCCAGCCTCGCTGTGGAGTAGTTGGAGGAATGTGATGGAGCATTGTCCTGCATGAAAATCATGTTTTTCTTGAACGATACCGACTTCTTCCTGTACCACTGCTTGAAAAAGTTGTCTTTCAGAAACTGGCAGTAGGTCTGGGAGTAGAGCTTCACTCCATCCTCAACCCAAAAAGGTCCCACAAGTTCATCTTTGATGATACTAGCCCAACCAGTACCCAACCTCCACCTTGCTGGTGCCTGAGTCGGAGTGGAGCTCTGCCCTTTACTGATCCAGCCTCTGGCCCATCAAGAGTCACTTATTTAATCAGTCCATAAAACCTTTGAAAAGTCAGTCTTAAGATATTTCTTGGCCCAGTCTTGACGTTTTATCTTATGTTTCTTGTTCAAAGGTGCTCGCTTTTCAGCCTTCCTTACCTTGGCCATGTCTCTGAGTATTGCACACCTTGTGCTTTTTGTTACTCCAGTAAAACGTTGCAGCTCTGGAATATGGCAAAACTGGTGGCAAATGGCATCTTGGCAGCTTCACGCTTGATTTTCCTTAATTCATGGGCAGTTATTTTGTGCCTTTTTTGCCCAACACACTTCTTGCGACCCCGTTGGCTATTTGCCATGAAACGCTTGATTGTTTGGTGATCTCGCTTCAAAAGTTTGGCAATTTCAAAACTGCTGCAACCTTCTGCAAGACATCTCACAATTTTGAACTTTTCAGAGCCCGTCAAATCTCTCTTCTGACCCATTTTGCCAAAGGAAAGGAAGTTGCCTAATAATTAAGCACACCTTATATAGGGTTTTGATGTCATTAGACAACACCCCTCCTCATTACAGAGATGCACATCACCTCATTTACTTAATTGTTAGTTGGCTCTCAAACCCAAACAGCTTGGAGTAGGACAACATGTAGAAAAAGTATCATGTGATCAAAATACAACTTGCCTATTAATTCTGCACACAGTGTATTATTATAAGGTAAAATAGTGGAATTCAAATCTAGTGAGGCAAATGTCCTTTTCCCCCACTCACCCATGACAGCACCTGAGTGGGATCTGCCCCTATCACTGGACAGGAAGCCAAGGGCAAAAAACAAAAAGGTCACTTCCTCCTTCAGTGATTTCCTGTTCTGTGGATGGAAGAGCTTTGAGCACACGGCTACAGCAGCCGTGGATCATGGAGCACAGGGGTGCTCTATAGCAATCTCTAGAAAGAATTGCAGTGAGTACAATGGCCCAGTTGGACACTGAAATGTTATTAGCTTTGGGAAAGCTAAATTTCATGTCCACAGTACTTGCTGCCTCAAATTCAATGGTTGGATTACAACTTCAGTAAAGTCTGCTGCCTCATGCTTAACCCCTTCCCGACCTGTGACACAGCGTATGCGTCATGAAAGTCGGTGCCAATCCGACCTGTGACGCATATGCTATGTCACAGAATGATCGCGTCCCTGCAGGTCGGGTGAAAGGGTTAATTCCAATTTCACCTGACCTACAGGGACAGGGGGAGTGGTACTTCAGCCCAGGGGGGGTGGCTTCGCCCCCCGTGGCTATGATCGCTCTGATTGGCTGTTGAAAGTGCAACACGCAATCAGAGCAATTTGTAATATTTCACCTATGAAAAGTGGTGAAATACTACAATCCAGCCATGGCTGATGCTGCAATATCATCGGCCATGGCTGGAAACCCTGATGTGCCCCCCGCAACCACCACCGATCTCCTCCCCAGTCCTACGTTGTCCCGTACTCCCCTCTGTCCGCCTGTCCGCTCCCCCTGTGCTCCGATCCACCCCCCCGTGCTCCAATCCACCCCCCGTGCTCCGAACCCCCCCCCCCCTCATACTTACCGGGCCTCCCGGTGTCCGTCCGTGTTCTCCATGGGCGCCGCCATCTTCCAAACTGGCGGGCGCATGCGCAGTACACCCACGGAATCTGCCGGCCGGCAGATTCGTTCCAGGTACATTTTGATCACAGTGATAAAACCTATCACAGTGATCAAAATAAAAAAATAGTAAATGAACCCCCCCCTTTATCACCCCCATAGGTAGGGACAATGATAAAATAAAGAAAATTTTCTTTTCTCCACTAGGGTTAGGGTTAGGGCTAGGGTTAGAATTAGGGTTAGAACTAGGGTTAGGGTTAGGACTAGGGTTAGGGCTAGGGTTAGAATTAGGGTTAGAACTAGGGTTAGGGTTAGAATTAGGCTATGTGCACACGATGCGGATTTGGCTGCGGATCCGCAACGGATTGGCCGCAGCGGATTCGTAGCAGTTTTCCATCAGGTTTACAGTACCATGTAAACCTATGGAAAACCAAATCCGCTGTGCCCATGGTGCGGAAAATACCGCGCGGAAACGCTGTGTTGTATTTTCCGCAGCATGTCAATTCTTTGCGCGGATTCCGCAGCGTTTTACACCTGTTCTTCAATAGGAATCCGCAGCTGAAATCCGCACAAAAAACACTGGAAATCTGCGGTAAATCGCAGTGCCTTTTACCTACAGATTTTTCAAAAGTGGTGTGGAAAAAATCTCACAAATCCACAACGTGGGCACATAGCCTTAGGGTTAGGGTTGGAATTAGGGCTAGGGTTGGAAATAGGGTTAAGATTAGGCTTGTGGTTAGGGTTATAGTTAGGGGTGTGTTGGGGTTAGGGTTGTGGTTAGGGTTGGGATTAGGGTTAGGACTAGGGTTAGGGGTGTGTTGGGGTTAGGGTTGTGGTTAGGGGTGTGTTGGGGTTAGGGTTGTGATTACGGTTATGGCTAGAGTTGGGATTAGGGTTAGGGGTGTGTTGGGGTTAGGGTTGGAGTTAGAATTGAGGGGTTTTGTTGTGAATTCCGCTCTCGGGCTCCCTCCGGTGGCTGTAAGTGGCACTTTTGTGAGTTCTGCTCTTGGGGTCCCTCCGGTGGTTTTGAGTGGTATGGCTGCTTCTTGGATTTAGTATCAGCAGCTGCTTCCACTGATCGTCTTTCTGGCTCGGCTATTTTAGTCTGGCCTTATCCCTCAATCAATGCCAGTTGTCAATTGTTCCTGCTTGGAGTCACGGCTCTTTTGGATTTCCCTGACACTCTGACCAGTTCAGCAAAGATAAGTCCTTGCTTGTCCTTTTGCAGTCCACTTGTTGTGGACTTTATTGTTCAGCACATTCTATGTTTTTCTCATTTGTCCAGCTTATCAGTATGGATCTATTCAGCTAAGATGGAAGCTCTGGGCAGCAGATTTTGCCCTCCACACCTTTAGTCAGGTGTGGAGATTTTTGCATTCTCTGCGGTGGACTTTTTCTAGTTTTTATTACTGACCGCACAGTGTTCTGTCCTGTACTATCTATCTAGCTAGAAGTGGCCTCCTTTGCTACATCTTGTTTCATTCTACGTATGTCATTTCCCTCTCCACTCACAGTCATTATTTGTGGGGGGCTGTCCTATCCTTTGGGGATTTTCTCTGAGGCAAGATAGCTTTCCTGTTTCTACCTTTAGGGGTAGTTAGCTCTTAGGCTGTGACGAGGTGTCTAGGGAGAGACAGGAACATCCCACGGCTACTTCTAGTGTTGTGTTAAGATCAGGAACTGCGGTCATTATAGTTACCACCTGCTCAGAGCTAGTCGCATGTCGCTCCTAAATCACCAGTCCATAACAGTACAACTGGCCAAAGATGAGTTGAATGCATCTCAAAAGAAGGAAGAGAAAAAGAGTTCTGAGCCTTTTTTTTTTTTTCTCTAGTCTGTTTTGTCTTTTTTCTTCCTCTTAAATCTCTGGGTGGTTCAGGATTTGGGCGCGGGCATGGATGTTCAGGGTTTGTTTTCTCGTGTGGATCAGCTTGCTGCAAGAGTACAGAGTATCCAAGATTATGTTGTTCAGACTCCAGTTTTAGAGCCTAGAATTCCTATTCCCAATTTGTTTTATGGGGATAGATCCAAGTTTTTGAACTTTAAAAATAACTGCAAATTGTTTTTTGCTCTGAAACCCCGTTCCTCAGGTGATCCCATTCAGCAAGTTAAAATAGCTATTTCTCTGCTGCGTGGTGACCCTCAGGACTGGGCATTCTCCCTTGGGTCAGGGGATACGGCATTGCTTAATGTAGATGCATTTTTTCAATCGCTCGGATTACTATATAACGAACCTAACTCTGTGGATCATGCGGAAAAAACCTTGTTGGCCCTGTGTCAGGGTCAGGAAGCGGCAGAATTATACTGCCAGAAATTTAGAAAATGGTCTGTGCTCACTAAATGGAATGAGGACGCTCTGGCAGCAATTTTCAGAAAGGGTCTTTCTGAAGCCCTTAAAGATGTTATGGTGGGATTCCCCACGCCTGTTGGTTTGAGCGATTCTATGTCTCTAGCCATTCAGATTGATCGGCGCCTGCGTGAGCGCAAAGTGGTGCACCATATGGCAGTGTCCTCTGAACAGAGTCCTGAGCCTATGCAATGTGATAGGATTTTGACTAGAGCAGAACAGCGGGGATACAGACGCCAGAATAGGCTGTGTTTTTACTGTGGTGATTCTGCTCATGCTATTTCTGATTGCCCTAAGCATATTAAGAGGGTCGCTAGATCTGTTACCATCAGTACTATACAGCCTAAATTTCTCCTGTCTGTGACCCTGATTTGCTCATTGTCATCCTTTTCTGTCATGGCATTTGTGGATTCAGGCGCTGCCCTGAGCTTAATGGACTTGGAATTCGCCAGGCGCTGTGGTTTTTCTTTGCAGCCTTTGCAAAGCCCTATTCCTTTGAGGGGTATTGATGCTACACCGTTGGCCAAGAATAAACCTCAGTATTGGACTCTGCTGACTATGTGCATGGCTCCAGCACATCAGGAAGATTGCCGTTTTCTGGTGTTGCATAATTTACATGATGTTGTTGTACTGGGTTTTCCATGGTTACAAGTACACAATCCAGTGCTGGATTGGAAATCTATGTCTGTGACTAGTTGGGGTTGTCAAGGGGTACATAGTGACGTTCCTTTGATGTCAATTTCCTCTTCCCCCTCTTCTGATGTTCCTGAATTTTTGTCAGATTTCCAGGATGTATTTGATGAGCCCAAGTCCAGTTCCCTTCCTCCACATAGGGACTGTGATTGTGCTATTGACTTGATTCCTGGCTGTAAGTTCCCTAAGGGCCGACTTTTCAATCTGTCTGTGCCAGAGCATGCCGCCATGCGGAGTTATGTCAAGGAGTCTTTGGAGAAGGGGCATATTCGGCCATCTTCGTCACCATTGGGAGCGGGATTCTTTTTTGTTGCCAAGAAGGATGGCTCCTTGAGACCCTGTATTGATTATCGCCTTCTTAATAAGATCACAGTCAAATTCCAATACCCTTTACCTTTGCTTTCTGATTTGTTTGCTTGGATTAAGGGGGCTAGTTGGTTTACCAAGATTGACCTTCGAGGGGCATATAATCTTGTTCGTATTAAACCGGGTGACGAATGGAAAACTGCATTTAATAAGCCCGAAGGCCATTTTGAAAACCTTGTGATGCCTTTCGGGCTTTCTAATGCTCCTTCTGTATTTCAGTCCTTCATGCATGATATTTTCCGCAATTATCTTGATAAATTCTTGATTGTGTATTTGGATGATATTTTGATTTTTTTCCGATGATTGGGAGTCTCATGTGAAGCAGGTCAGGATGGTATTCCAGATCCTTCGTGATAATGCCTTATTTGTGAAGGGGTCTAAGTGCCTATTTGGAGTTCAGAAGGTCTCTTTTTTGGTGTTTATTTTTTCTCCTTCGTCTATAGAAATGGATCCTGTTAAGGTCCAAGCCATTCATGACTGGATTCAACCCACATCTGTGAAGAGCCTTCAGAAATTTTTGGGCTTTGCTAATTTTTATCGCCGTTTCATTGTCAACTTTTCCAGTGTGGTTAAGCCCTTGACCGATTTGACGAAGAAAGGCGCTGATGTGACGAATTGGTCCTCTGCGGCTGTTGAGGCCTTTCAGGAGCTTAAACGCCGATTTACTTCTGCCCCTGTGTTGCGTCACCCGGATGTTTCTCTTCCTTTTCAGGTTGAGGTTGACGCTTCTGAGATTGGGGCAGGGGCTGTTTTGTCACAAAGGAATTCTGATGGTTCCTTGATGAAACTGTGTGCCTTCTTTTCCCGAAAGTTTTCGCCTGCGGAACGCAATTATGATGTCGGCAATCGGGAGTTGTTGGCTATGAAGTGGGCATTTGAGGAGTGGCGACATTGGCTTGAGGGAGCCAAGCACCGCGTTGTGGTCTTGACCGATCATAAGAATCTGATTTACCTCGAGTCGGCCAAGCGGCTGAACCCTAGGCAGGCTCGATGGTCCCTGTTTTTCTCCCGTTTCGATTTTGTGGTCTCATATCTTCCAGGATCTAAGAATGTTAAGGTGGATGCCTGTTGTGAACTCTGTTTTCAGGCTCCCTCTTGTGGTCACTGGTGGTATGGTGTGACTTTTGCTTTGGGGCTCCCCCTGGTGGCTTTGTTTGTTATCCTGCTGGTCTCTGGCTATCAGCTGGTTCGTTATCCTCTGGGAGGTTCCTATATAGCTCTGTTTCACTTCCACTTGTTGCCGGCTGTCGATGCAATCAGTGCTACTCAGATTCCTTCTGACTACCTCGTTCCCAGTCCATCCAGGACAAGCTAAGTTTTGTTTGCTCATTTTCTGATCAGCAGTGTTTATCATGTTTTCTTGTCCAGCTTGCTAAAATGTGATTCCCTCGCTTGCTGGATGCTCTAGTGGACTGAGTTTCTCCCCACACACCATTAGTTGGTGCGTGGGTTCTTGAAATCTCAGGATGGATATTTTGTAAGGGTTTTTTATTGATCGCATAGACCCCTGCTCTATTTTCTGCTTTCTAGTACTAGTGGGCCTCTTTTGCTGAATCTGATTTCATCCCTACGTATGTGCCTTCTTCTTACTTCACCGTTAATATTTGTTGGGGGCTTCTATATCTTTGGGGATTATTTCTCTGGAGGCAAGCGAGGTCTTTCTTTCTCTTTAGGGGTAGCTAGTTCCTCAGGCTGGCTCGAGACGTCTAGGAATTTTTTAGGCACGTTCACCGGCTACCTCTAGTTGGTTGGATAGGTTCAGATTTGCGATCAGTCCAGTTACCATCTCCCTAGAGCTTGTCCTTAGTTTATTCACTTGCTGGTCTATTCGTGATCCTCAGCCACTAAGGATCATAACAGTACAGCCAGCCCATAAAGTGTTAATTGCATGGCAGAAGCAGGAGAAAAGAAGCCTTGAGAATTTTTTTTTTTTTTTTGTTGTTGCCGTGTGTCTAGCTGCTGTGGCTAGCTTCTCTCCTCCTCTTAATCTTGGTGTGGCCCTGAGTTCAGCTGCTGACATGGATGTCCAGAGCTTGGCTTCCAGTCTGGATCATCTTGCTGCTAGGGTTCAAAGTATTCAGGATTTTGTTGTTCACAGTCCTATGTCAGAGCCTAGAATACCTATTCCGGAGTTGTTTTCTGGAGATAGATCTAGGTTCCTGAATTTTAGGAACAATTGTAAGTTGTTTCTTTCTTTGAAACCTCGTTCCTCTGGTGATGCCGTTCAGCAAGTTAAGATTATCATTTCCTTTTTGCGTGGTGACCCTCAAGATTGGGCCTTCGCATTGGCGCCAGGGGATCCTGCATTGCTTAGTGTAGATGCGTTTTTTCTAGCCCTTGGATTGCTCTATGAGGAACCTAATCTTGAGAACCAGGCTGAAAACACATTATTGGCCCTCTCACAGGGGCAAGATGAAGCAGAGGTGTACTGCCAGAAATTTCGGAAATGGTCGGTGCTTACTCAGTGGAATGAGTGTGCCCTGTTATGACTCCAATGGCAGAGGGTCTCAAAAGTACATACCAAGTCTGCAAACACAAAAAACCAGCTCATAGGGCAGTGGTAACTGGGCTGACCATATATCTAATCCTAGCACCACAAATAGCAGCAGCCGGGGAACGTGCCTACGTTGGTTCTAGACGTCTCGCGCCAGCCGGAGAACTAACTAACCCTAGAAGGGAAAAGATAGACCTTTCTTGCCTCAGAGAAAAGACCCCAAAAGTTGGATGCAAGCCCCCAACAAATAATAACGGTGAGGTAAGGAGAAAAGACAAACGTAAGAATGAACTAGATATTTAGCAAAGAGAGGCCCACTGACTAATAGCAGAATATAGTAAGATGACTTATACGGTCAGCAAAAACCCTATCAAAATTTCCACGCTGGATATTCAAGAACCCCCGAACCATCTAACGGCCCGGGGGGAGAACACCAGCCCCCTAGAGCTTCCAGCAAAATCAGGAATAACATTTAGCACAAGCTGGACAAAAAATAAGAGCAATGCAAATAACCAAAAAACAAGGAAGCAGGACTTAGCTTAATTTTGCAAGATCCAGGACCAGCAGACAGGAGCAAACAGAAAGGACTGATTACAACGATGCCAGGCACAGGACTGAGAATCCAGGAAGTTTATATAGCAACACCGCTGGACTAACGACCCAGGTGGGTGCCAAACTGAGAAAAGACAATCCCAGAGTCATATCACTAGTGACCACAAGAGGGAGCCAAAAAAGTCTAATTCACAACAGTGCCCTGGCTGCAAATTTCAGAGAAGGTCTTTCTGAAGCCATTAAGAATGTCATGGTGGGGTTCCCTACGCCTGCAGGTCTGAATGAGTCAATGACTCTGGCCATTCAGATTGATCGGCGTTTGCGGGAGTGCAAACCTGTGCACCATTTGGCGGTGTCTTCTGAACAGACACCTGAATCTATGCAATGTGACACAATTCTGACCAGAAGTGAACAGCAAAATTATAGACGGCAAAATGGGTTGTGCTTTTACTGTGGTGACTCAGCTCATGTTATCTCAGCATGCTCTAAGCGCAAAAAAAAGGTTGATAAATCTGTCACCATTGGTACTTTACAGCCTAAGTTCATTTTGTCTGTTACCCTGATTTGTTCCCTGTCATCTTACCCGGTTAATGCTTTTGTAGATTCAGGTGCCGCCCTGAGTCTGATGGATTGGTCATTTGCCAGGCGCTGTGGTTTTGATTTGGAGCCTTTAAAATTCCCTATTCCACTAAGGGGAATTGATTCTACACCATTGGCTACGAATAGACCTCAGTAGTGGACACAAGTGACCATGTGCATGACTCCTGTTCATCATGAGGTGATTCACTTTCTTGTACTGGATAATTTGCATGATGTCGTCGTGTTGGGTCTACCATGGTTGCAGACTCATAATCCAGTCCTGGATTGGAAAGCTATGTCGGTGTCAAGTTGGGGTTGTCAGGGAATTCATGGTGACGCTCCTGTGGTGTCAATTGCTTCGTCCACTCCTTCTGAAGTCCCTACGTTTTTGTCAGACTACCAGGATGTATTTGAGGAGCCCAAACTCAATTCTCTACCTCCTCATAGGGACTGTGATTGTGCTATAAATTTGATTCCTGGTAGTAAGTTTCCTAAGGGACGACTTTTCAATTTATCTGTGCCGGAGCATGCTGCCATGCGGAGTTATATAAAGGAGTCTTTAGAGAAGGGACATATTCGCCCGTCCTCATCCCCTCTTGGTGCAGGATTTTTTTTTGTGGCTAAAAAGGATGGTTCCCTGAGACCCTGTATTGATTATCGCCTTTTGAATAAAATCACGGTCAAATTTCAGTATCCTTTGCCATTGTTAACTGATTTGTTTGCTCGCATTAGGGGGTCTAGTTGGTTCACCAAGATAGATCTTCGTGGTGCGTACAACCTTGTGCGTATAAAACAGGGTGATGAATGGAAAACCGCATTTAATACGCCTGAAGGCCATTTTGAGTACTTGGTGATGCCTTTTGGACTTTCTAATGCTCCTTCAGTCTTTCAGTCCTTTATGCATGACATCTTCCGTGAATATCTGGATAAGTTTATGATTGTGTATCTGGATGATATTCTGTTTTTTTCGGATGATTGGGAGTCTCATGTTAAGCAGGTCAGGATAGTCTTTCAGGTCCTGCGTGACAATGCTTTATTTGTGAAGGGCTCAAAATGTCTTTTTGGAGTCCAGAAGATTTCTTTTTTGGGTTTAATTTTTTCTCCTTCTACTATTGAGATGGACCCAGTCAAGGTTCAGGCTATTCATGACTGGACGCAGCCTACATCTGTTAAGAGTCTTCAGAAGTTCTTGGGTTTTGCTAATTTTTACCGTCGCTTCATAGCTAATTTTTCTGGCGTTGTTAAGCCTTTGACGGATTTGACCAAGAAGGGTTCTGATGTTACTAATTGGTCTTCTGCGGCTGTGGAGGCCTTTCGGGAGCTGAAGCGTCGGTTTTCTTCGGCTCCGGTCTTATGTCAGCCAGATGTCTCACTTCCCTTCCAGGTGGAGGTTGATGCTTCCGAGATTGGAGCGGGGGCTGTTTTGTCGCAGAGAAGCCCCGATGGCTCTGTGATGAAGCCATGTGCTTTCTTTTCAAGAAAGTTTTCGCCTGCCGAGCGGAATTATGATGTCGGTAATCGGGAGCTGTTGGCTATGAAGTGGGCATTTGAGGAGTGGCGACATTGGCTCGAGGGAGCTAAACATCGTGTGGTGGTCTTGACTGATCACAAGAATTTGATTTATCTAGAGTCAGCCAAGCGGCTGAATCCCAGACAGGCTCGTTGGTCGTTGTTTTTCTCTCGTTTTGATTTCATGGTCTCGTACCTGCCGGGTTCGAAGAATGTGAAGGCGGATGCTCTTTCTAGGAGTTTTGTGCCTGACTCTCCTGGAGATTCAGAGCCGGCTGGTATCCTTAGAGAAGGGGTGATTTTGTCTGCCATCTCCCCAGATTTGCGACGTGTGCTGCAAGAGTTTCAGGCGGATAGACCTGACCGCTGTCCACCGGAGAGACTGTTTGTCCCGGATAGATGGACCAACAGAGTCATCTCCGAGGTTCATTCTTCGGTGTTGGCGGGCCATCCTGGAATATTTGGTACCAGAGACTTGGTGGCCAGGTCTTTTTGGTGGCCTTCCTTGTCGCGGGATGTGCGTTCCTTTGTGCAGTCTTGTGGAATTTGTGCTCGGGCTAAGCCTTGCTGTTCTCGTGCCAGTGGTTTGCTGTTACCTTTGCCTGTCCCGAAGAGGCCTTGGACGCACATTTCCATGGATTTTATTTCAGATCTCCCTGTCTCTCAGAGAATGTCTGTCATCTGGGTGGTGTGTGATCGTTTTTCTAAGATGGTCCATTTGGTGCCCTTGCCTAAGTTGCCTTCCTCCTCCGAGTTGGTTCCACTGTTTTTTCAAAATGTGGTTCGTTTGCACGGGATTCCTGAGAACATTGTTTCTGACAGAGGATCCCAGTTTGTGTCTAAATTTTGGCGGACCTTTTGTGCTAAGTTGGGCATTGAATTGTCTTTTTCGTCGGCCTTCCATCCTCAGACGAATGGCCAAACCGAGCGAACTAATCAGACCTTGGAGACTTATTTAAGATGTTTTGCTTCTGCTGACCAGGACGACTGGGTTACTTTTTTGCCATTGGCCGAGTTTGCCCTTAATAATCGGGCTAGTTCTGCCACTTTGGTTTCTCCTTTTTTTTGTAATTCGGGGTTTCATCCTCGTTTTTCCTCGGGTCAGGTGGAGCCTTCTGACTGTCCTGGAGTGGATGTTGTGGTGGATAGGTTGCATCAGATTTGGAATCATGTGGTGGACAATTTGAAGCTGTCACAAGAGAAGGCTCAGCTCTTTGCCAACCGCCGTCGCTGTGTGGGTCCCCGACTTCGCGTTGGGGACTTGGTGTGGTTGTCTTCTCGCTTCGTTCCTATGAAGGTCTCCTCTCCTAAGTTCAAGCCTCGGTTTATCGGTCCTTATAAGATTCTGGAATTCCTTGGCCCTGTGTCATTCCGTCTGGACCTCCCGGCATCATTTGCTATTCATAATGTGTTCCATCGCTCGTTGTTGCGGAGGTATGTGGTACCTGTGGTTCCTCCGGTTGAGCCTCATGCCCCGGTGCTGGTTGAGGGAGAATTGGAATACGTGGTGGAGAAGATCTTGGATTATCGTGTTTCTAGACGGAGGCTCCAGTATTTGGTCAAGTGGAAGGGCTATGGTCAGGAGGATAATTCTTGGGTTGTCGCCTCTGATGTTCATGCGGCCGATTTGGTTCGTGCCTTCCATGTGGCTCATCCTGATCGCCCTGGGGGTTTTCATGAGGGTTCGGTGACCCCTCCTTAAGGGGGGGGTACTGTTGTGAACTCTGTTTTCAGGCTCCCTCTTGTGGTCACTGGTGGTATGGTGTGACTTTTGCTTTGGGGCTCCCCCTGGTGGCTTTGTTTGTTATCCTGCTGGTCTCTGGCTATCAGCTGGTTCGTTATCCTCTGGGAGGTTCCTATATAGCTCTGTTTCACTTCCACTTGTTGCCGGCTGTCGATGTAATCAGTGCTACTCAGATTCCTTCTGACTACCTCGCTCCCAGTCCATCCAGGACAAGCTAAGTTTTGTTTGCTCATTTTCTGATCAGCAGTGTTTATCATGTTTTCTTGTCCAGCTTGCTAAAATGTGATTCCCTCGCTTGCTGGATGCTCTAGTGGACTGAGTTTCTCCCCACACACCATTAGTTGGTGCGTGGGTTCTTGAAATCTCAGGATGGATATTTTGTAAGGGTTTTTTATTGATCGCATAGACCCCTGCTCTATTTTCTGCTTTCTAGTACTAGTGGGCCTCTTTTGCTGAATCTGATTTCATCCCTACGTATGTGCCTTCTTCTTACTTCACCGTTAATATTTGTTGGGGGCTTCTATATCTTTGGGGATTATTTCTCTGGAGGCAAGCGAGGTCTTTCTTTCTCTTTAGGGGTAGCTAGTTCCTCAGGCTGGCTCGAGACGTCTAGAAATTTTTTAGGCACGTTCACCGGCTACCTCTAGTTGGTTGGATAGGTTCAGATTTGTGATCAGTCCAGTTACCATCTCCATAGAGCTTGTCCTTAGTTTATTCACTTGCTGGTCTATTCGTGATCCTCAGCCACTAAGGATCATAACAGATGCCCTCTCTAGGAGTTTTTTGCCTGATTCTCCTGGAGTCCTTGAGCCGGTTGGCATTTTTAGGGAAGGGGTGATTCTTTCTGCCATCTCCCCTGATTTACGGCGGGTGCTTCAGGAATTTCAGGCTGATAAACCTGACCGCTGTCCTATGGGGAAGCTGTTTGTTCCTGATAGATGGACAAGTAAGGTAATTTCTGAGGTCCATTGTTCGGTGTTGGCCGGTCATCCTGGGATTTTTGGTACCAGAGATTTGGTTGCTAGGTCCTTTTGGTGGCCTTCCTTGTCGCGGGATGTGCGTTCTTTTGTGCAGTCCTGTGGGACTTGTGCCCGGGCTAAGCCTTGCTGTTCCCGCGCTAGTGGGTTGCTTTTGCCTTTGCCGGTCCCTGAGAGGCCCTGGACGCATATTTCCATGGATTTTATTTCGGATCTTCCTGTGTCCCAGAAGATGTCTGTAATCTGGGTGGTTTGTGACCGGTTCTCTAAAATGGTCCATTTGGTACCTTTGCCTAAATTGCCTTCCTCCTCTGATTTGGTTCCATTGTTTTTTTCAGCATGTGGTTCGTTTGCATGGCATTCCGGAGAACATTGTGTCTGACAGAGGTTCCCAGTTTGTCTCTAGGTTTTGGCGGGCCTTCTGTGCTAGGATGGGCATTAATTTGTCTTTTTCTTCGGCGTTCCATCCTCAGACAAATGGCCAAACTGAGCGAACTAATCAAACCTTGGAAACCTATTTGAGATGCTTTGTGTCTGCTGATCAGGATGATTGGGTGGCTTTCTTGCCGTTGGCCGAGTTTGCCCTTAATAATTGGGTCAGTTCGGCTACTTTGGTTTCGCCTTTCTTTTATAATTTTGGTTTCCATCATCGTTTTTCTTCAGGGCAGGTTGAGCCTTCTGATTGTCCTGGTGTGGATTCTGTGATGGACAGGTTACAGAAGATTTGGACTCGTGGTAGACAATTTGACGTTGTCTCAGGAAAAGGCTCAACGTTTTGCTAACCGCCGTCGGTGTGTTGGTCCTCGGCTTCGGGTGGGGGATTTAGTCTGGTTATCTTCTCGTCATGTTCCTATGAAGGTTTCTTCCCCTAAGTTCAAGCCTCGGTTTATTGGTCCTTATAAGATTTCTGAGATTATCAATCCAGTGTCTTTTCGTTTGGCCCTTCCAGCCTCTTTTGCCATCCACAATGTTTTCCATAGATCTTTGTTGCGGAGATATGTGGTACCCGTTGTTCCCTCCGTTGATCCTCCTGCCCCGGTGTTGGTTGAGGGGGAGTTGGAATATGTGGTTGAGAAAATTTTGGATTCTCGTTTTTCGAGGCGGAGGCTTCAGTATCTTGTCAAGTGGAAGGGTTATGGCCAGGAGGATAATTCTTGGGTTGTTGCCTCCGATGTCCATGCCGCCGATTTGGTTCGTGCTTTTCACTTGGCTCGTCCTGATCGGCCTGGGGGCTCTGGTGACGGTTCGGTGACCCCTCCTCAAAGGGGGGGTACTGTTGTGAATTCCGCTCTTGGGCTCCCTCCGGTGGCTGTAAGTGGCACTTTTGTGAGTTCTGCTCTTGGGCTCCCTCCGGTGGTTTTGAGTGGTATGGCTGCTTCTTGGATTTAGTATCAGCACCTGCTTCCACTGATAGTCTTTCTGGCTCGGCTTTTTTAGTCTGGCCTTATCCCTCAAACAATGCCAGTTGTCAATTGTTCCTGCTTGGAGTCACGGCTCTTTTGGATTTCCCTGACACTCTGACCAGTTCAGCAAAGATAAGTCCTTGCTTGTCCTTTTGCAGTCCACTTGTTGTGGACTTTATTGTTCAGCACATTCTATGTTTTTCTCATTTGTCCAGCTTATCAGTATGGATCTATTCAGCTAAGCTGGAAGCTCTGGGCAGCAGATTTTGCCCTCCACACCTTTAGTCAGGTGTGGAGATTTTTGCATTCTCTGCGGTGGACTTTTTCTAGTTTTTATTACTGACCGCACAGTGTTCTGTCCTGTACTATCTATCTAGCTAGAAGTGGCCTCCTTTGCTACATCTTGTTTCATTCTACGTATGTCATTTCCCTCTCCACTCACAGTCATAATTTGTGGGGGGCTGTCCTATCCTTTGGGGATTTTCTCTGAGGCAAGATAGCTTTCCTGTTTCTACCTTTAGGGGTAGTTAGCTCTTAGGCTGTGACGAGGTGTCTAGGGAGAGACAGGAACATCCCACGGCTACTTCTAGTGTTGTGTTAAGATCAGGAACTGCGGTCAGTATAGTTACCACCTGCTCAGAGCTAGTCGCATGTCGCTCCTAAATCACCAGTCCATAACAGGGTTTCCACTGTTTAGGCACATCAGGGGTCTCCAAATGCAACATGGCGCCACCATTGATTCCAGCCAATCTTGCGTTCAAAAAGTCAAATGGTGCTCCCTCCCTTCCGAGCCCCGACTTGCGCCCAAACAGTGGTTTACCCCCATATATGGGGTACCAGCATACTCAGGACAAACTGGGCAACAATTATTGGGGTCCAATTTCTCCTGATACCCTTGCGTAAATAAAAAATTGCTTGCTAAAACAATTTTTGGGGAAAGAAAAATTAGTTTTTATTTTCACGGCTCTGCATTATAAACTTCTGTGAAGCACTTGGGGGTTCAAAGTGCTCACCACACATCTAGATAAGTTCGCTGGGGGGTCTAGTTTCCAAAATGGGGTCACTTGTGGGGGGGTTTCTACTGTTTAGGCACATCAGGGGCTCTGCAAATGCAACGTGACGCCCGCAGACCATTCCATCAAAGTCTGCATTTCAAAAGTCACTACTTCCCTTCCGAGCCCCGACGTGTGCCCAAACAGTGGTTCCCCCCCACATATGGGGTATCAGCGTACACAGGACAAACTGGACAACAACTTTTGGGGTCCAATTTCTCCTGTTACTCTTGTGAAAATAAAAAATTGCGGGCTAAAAAATTATTTTTGAGGAAAGAAAAATGATTTTTTTATTTTCACAGCTCTGCGTTATAAACTTCTGTGAATACTTGGGGGTTTAAAGTGGTCACCGCACATCTAGATAAGTTCCATGGGGGGTCTAGTTTCCAAAATGGGGTCACATGTGGGGGAGCTCCAATGTTTAGGCACACAGGGGCTCTCCAAACACGACATGGACTAACGATTGGAGCTAATTTTTCATTCAAAAATTCAAATGGCGCTCCTTCCCTTCAGAGCCATGCCGTGTGCTCAAACAGTGGTTTACCCCCACATGTCAGGTATCAGTGTACTCAGGAGAAATTGCCCAATAAATTTTAGGATTCATTTTATCCTGTTGCCCATGTGGAAATGAACAAATTGAGGCTAAAAGAAATTTTTTGTGAAAAGAAAAGTACTTTTTCATTTTTACGGATCAATTTGTGAAGCACCTGGGGGTTCAAAGTGCTCACTATGCATCTAGATAAGTTCCTTGGGGGGTCTAGTTTCCAAAATGGGGTCACATGTGGGGGAGCTCCAATGTTTAGGCACACAGGGGTTCTCCAAACGCGACATGGTGTCCGCTAACAATTGGAGCTAATTTTTCATTCAAAAGTCAAATGGCGCTCCTTCCCTTCCGAGCCTTGCCGTGTGCACAAACAGTGGTTTGTGACCACATATGAGGTATCGTTGTACTCAGGAGCAATTGCCCAACACATGTTAGGATCCATTTTATCCTGTTGCCCAATTGAAAATTGTACAATAACTTTTGGGGTCCAGTTTCTCTTTTTACCCTTGGGAAAATAAAAAAAATTGTTGCTAAAATTCATTTTTGTGACTAAAAAGTTAAATGTTCATTTTTTACTTCCATGTTGATTCTGCTGCTGTGAAGCACCTGAAGGGTTAATAAACTTCTTGAATGTGGTTTTGAGTACCTTGAGGGGTGCAGTTTTTAGAATGGTGTCACTTTGGGGTATTTTCAGCCATATAGTCCCCTCAAACTGACTTCAAATGTGAGGTGGTCCCTAAAAAAATGGTGTTGTAAAAATGAGAGATCGCTGGTCAAATTTTAACCCTTATAACTTGCTAGCAAAAAAAAAAAATTGTTTCCAAAATTGTGCTGATGTTAAGTAGACATGTGGGTAATGTCATTTATTAACTATTTTGTGTCACATAACTCTCTTGTTTAACAGAATAAAAATAAAAAATTTGAAAATTGCGCAATTTTCTAAATTTTAGCCAAATTTCAATTTTTTTTCACAAATAAACGCAAAAATTATCGACTTAAGTATACCTCTAACATGAAGCCCAAAATGTCATGAAAAAACAGTCTCAGAACCGCTAGGATCCGTTGAAGCGTTCCTGAGTTATTACCTCATAAAGGGACACTGGTCAGAATTTCAAAAAACGGCCAGGTCATTAAGGTCAAAATAGGCTGGGTCATGAAGGGGTTAATGCTGGGTCTATGCCCTCAGGGTTGATGGTGGTCAGGAGTTAACTCTTGCGTTTGGCTGTAGACTGGTGTTAGCTTTCTGACCTGTAGCCATGTATTTTGGCCTGCTGTCTTTCACTCATGATGCTTGGCTTGAGAACTTCTGGTATTACCTCAAGTGATATGTATTAGCTTTGGGCTGTGTGGCTTGCCTGGTTAGCCAGCTGACTCATGGCTTGGTTGGTCTGGTTTTTCGTTACTGACTCACAATGTGTTGGCTTCTACCTTTTCTTTGCGGAGCTTGGTGACCGATGAGTCCTAGATGATACTCAATCTGTGCTGCACTTTACGTACATGCTCAGTAGTGAGGCAGTGCTGTGGAGTCAGGGAAATGTCCTATAAATGTCTGCTCTGCTCCTGATCTCGGCTTTTAGTGGAAATGAATCTGTGCTGTCCTTTATGTACATGCTCAGTAGTGAGGCAGTGCTGTGGAGTCCGGGAAATGTCTGTTCTATTCCTGATCTTGGCTTTTAGTTGAGATGAATCTGTGCTGCCTTTTATGTACATGCTCAGTAGTGAGGCTGTGCTGTGGGGTTGGAGTCAGGGAAATGTCCAATAAATGTCTGTTCTGTTCCTGATCTCTGCTTTTAGTTGAGATGAATCTGTGCTGCCCTTTATGTACATGCTCAGCAGTGAGGCAGTGCTGTGGAGTCAGGGAAATGTTCTGTTCTGTTCCTGATCTCTGCTTTTAGTTGAGATGAATCTGTGCTGCCCTTTATGTACATGATCAGTAGTGAGAAGAATAAAACCATAGCAGAAACCATAACTAAAAATCTGCAAAGGCGTCCTGTACCTATGTGGAAGATTCCTGTGCATGCCAGAAAAAGTACACTCCAATACTGAGCAATAGAAAAAAACTAAGCAATACATTTAATATATGCTGTATAAAAAGGTATAAATTTATTACATTAACATAAGATATATATCAATACATGGAAGCAAAAAATAAATCAGTTACAGAGACAAGATCAGGTAGAGAGCAGCATGTACAACCGTATTACATCAAATGGGCTTTTTTTACTCCGTAACAAAGTGCATAGTGCTTATGTAAACCTAAGCGACACTAAGATAGTGGGGTAGGTATGGATATTTCATAATAAGCCTGTACCTGGAATTAAACCAAACCTAATATAATCAAGCCCCATCATGGCCCCACAAGCTCTTACCCATGATGTGATGTAAAGGATGACAGGCCACCAGCCCCAACACGCATTTTGTGTCGGCTTCCTCAGGGGCCATGCTACTTTGTGTATCTTAAACAGGCATTAAATATACCCCCTAGGTGTAACGAGTACCGGTAATGGAGCATGTGTACATTTGTCCGCGCCGGAACTTAAATCGCTTCCGGTAATCCCTATGACGCTGCAGGTCACTGCAAACTTCACGGTGACGTCAGTGACCCGCACGCTGCGGATGGTGGCACGTTGAAGACATGCACACGAGACTCGGGAAGATGGTAAGCAGACCAGGCACGCCCACGCTACACGCCCTCATGTAAGGCTGGGTTCACACTGCGTTAGTGTGACCCGTTTAACGGACTACGTTACACCGCGGCATAACGCGGTGTAACGTAGTCTGTTAACGCCGCCATTGAATGCAATGGCGGATGCATCGCTAGCGCACGCCCACAATGGGCGTGCGCTAGCGTTGTGCCATCATTGAGTGACGGACCCTGAGACGCGGGCTGCAGCGTTTCCGGGTCTGTCACTGCTAGCGCAGATAGAGCTAGCAGAGCTCTATCTGCGCTAGCGGGATGCAAACGCCGGCACTTGCGCTAGCAGCAGCCCGTTAGTGTATGTGCTGAACGGGCTGCTGCTAACGCAATGTGAACCTAGCCTAAGGAGAGGAAATCCCTTCACATGCCGTCCTGATGTATCCACAGTGTAAGTAGCTGTGTTATTTTGCTTCTGACACTAAAGTGTATATTATACCACTGTATGAATAAACAGTACATGTGATAATATGTATATCAAACACATTTCATTATCATACACAAGTAAAGTGACAATGGTTTTCATATAGTGAAGTGCAATAAAGTGTTATACAAATAATAATGAAGTGAATCTGCAGGGTTAATGGCCTATTCCTGCACTCTGACATGATTCTCGTCACGGCAGATGTAGAATCACTTTACACAAGCATCCGTCATGACGATGTTCTCAGGGCCGCAAGGTTTTCCTTGAGTCCAGTAATCTTGACGCTGATGTACGTGAGTTGGTATTGGAGTTGTTGCGATTCATTTTAACACACAACTTTTTTACCTTCAAGGATCGATTCTTCCTACAAAAACAGGGTACAGCAATGGGGGTGGCACGTGCGCCATCCAATGCTAACCTGTTTTGGGGATTTTGGGAGAGGGGCATTTGTTTTTGTGAAGTACATGCCACCTCCCAGATTCTTGGATGGTACAGGTATATCGATGATATCTTTTTTATATGGCAGAGATCAGTCTCACCTACCACCACTAGAGATTTATTTTCTAGATGTCACACTCAGGGTACAGGCCAATGGGTCAGTGCACACTGACATGTACCGCAAGGAAACCTTGATTAAGGAAATCTTCTCCCTTATGCCTCCAAATTACTGGAGCAACACGTCCATCTTGAACTGTCCTCCCACCTCTCCTCCTGCTCCCTCTTTGATCGGTTACAATCTGGCTTCCCGCTCCCATCACTCAACTGAAACTGCCCTAACTAAAGTCACCAATGACGTACAAACTGCCAGGAGCAAGCGACACTACTCTGTCCTCCTTCTCCTGGACCTGTCTTCTGCCTTTGACACTGTGGACCACTCCATTCTGCTACAAATCCGCTCATCTCTTGGCATCACAGACTTGGCCCTTTTCTGGATCTCGTCATATCTGACAGACCGGACATTCAGTGTCTCCCTCCCCCACACCACCTCCTCACCTCGCCCCTTGTCAGTCGGTGTTCCTCAAGGCTCTGTTCTAGGACCCCTACTCTTCTCCATCTACACCTTCGGTCTGGGACAGGTCATAGAATCCCACGGTATGCAGTACCATCTCTATGCCGACGACACGCAGATCTACCTATCCGGACCTGACCTCACCTCCTTACTTACCAAAATCCCGCACTGTCTGTCTGCTATTTCAGCCTTCTTTTCTGCTCGCTTTCTACAGCTGAACATGGACAAAACAGAATTCATCATCTTTCCCCCATCTCACTCTACCCCTCCACCAGACCTATCCATCAATGTCAATGGCTGCTCACTTTCCCCAGTCCCACACGCCCGCTGCCTCGGGGTGATCCTCGACTCTGCCCTCCCTTTCAACCCACATATCCAAGCCCTTGCCTCCTCCTGCCGCCTCAAACTCAAAAACATTTCCCGGATCCGCGCATTCCTTGACCGCGACACCGCAAAAACACTAGTGCATGCCCTTATCTCCCGCCTCGACTACTGCAACCTCTTACTCTCTGGACTCCCCTCTAGCACTCTGGCACCACTCCAATCCATCCTACACTCTGCTGCCCGACTAATCTACCTGTCTCCCCGCTATTCCCCAGCCTCTCCCCTATGCCAAGCCCTTCACTGGCTTCCTATCGCCCAGAGACTCCAGTTCAAAACCCTCACAATGACCTACAAAGCCATCCACAACGTATCTCCTCCATACATCTGTGACATGATCTCCTGGTACCTACCAACACGCAACCTCCGATCCTCTCAAGACCTCCTTCTCTACTCCCCTCTCATCTCTTCTTCCCACAACCACATCCAAGACTTCTCCTGTGCTTCCCCCATAATCTGGAACGCTCTACCCCAGCACATCAGACTCTCGCCTACCATATAAACTTTCAAAAAGAACCTGAAGACTCGCCTCTTCCGACAAGCTCCTGAACCGCCGCACAACCAGCTCTACCCTCTCCTAGTGTATCATCACCCATCCCCTGCAGACTGTGAGCCCTCGCGGGCAGGGTCCTCCCTCCTTATGTACCCGTGTGCCTTGTTTTTTGCTCATGTTTAATGTATTTGTCTATATGTGCCCCATATTTCACATGTAAAGCGCCAAGGAATAAATGGCGCTATAAAAATGTATTATAATAATAATAATAATAATGAATGCACTGTAGCATGCTTCATCGGCACATCAGAGTTCCTCGATTAGGGTCGTCCGTGTTGGACAGTTCCTCTGTGCCAGGAAAATCTGTGCATCTGGTCAACTATTTGAGTAGCAGGCTGTGGACCTTGGGAAGAGGGTCAAGGAATGTGGGTACAGCAAAAGATGTATTAAGAAAGAATATCAAGAGGGTGAATAATCTACAAACCACTAGAGGTGGACAATCTAAAGATGCAAATCTAACATATATCTCCACCAATAACCACAGATGGGATATGATGAGAGCCATTTTAAATAAACATTGGTCAATCTTGAAAACAGACCCTACTCTACAAAAATGCCTTCCACAAGGCACATAGGAGTAATAACTTAAAAGACATTTTGGTAAATAGCCACTATGTCGTAAAATCCCCAGACCCCCCTTAAAGCAGGAAAACAAATAGTAGGCTTTTTCACATACGAGGAATGTTTGACGTGCAAGAACTTAACTTGGGTCACATCCTTCACATCATCGGATGGCCTTAGGGAATAAGATCAAAGTATATCACCTGCAGTACTACTCACGTTGTTTACTATGCGTGAGTGCTTGCAGGTTGATATACGTCGGACTTACATCACGTGAATTACGTGATCGCACACGCAAGCATGTCAGAGCTATCCAGACCGCCCGTGATGTGGAGAATGTGAGCACTTTTAAAACCATTTCTAGGCACTTTCGAGCACACCATAACTGCAACGCAAAAGATCTACGGATCTGGAGAATTTATATGCTGGCATAAGGGGTGGTGACATCAAATGCACAAAGAGAATGCGGTTGGATCTCTCTTTTAAATACACTGGTCCCGGCAGGCTTAAATGAACAGTTGAGCTTTACCTCCTTTTTATATATAACCTTTGTCTATAGGTTTAATTTTAACTTCTAATTTGTGTGTTCTGTTTTTCTTTGGTTTATTTCTTTGTAGTTGTTTATCTTTATGATGATCAGTATTAGTGAGTTCGACTTAAAGTGTCTACACGGGAAATAATTATGAGGCATTGAACTGTCCTCTCCTTCTACCATCCTTTCCGGCTGTTGGGACATTGGACAGCACATGCAACGACATGTTTATACGAGACCAGACATTTATGTCCATGTTATGCTCTCTTTTCATATATACTATGGGAATGTGTTTTTCTAGCTTTAATTATATTTGCTTCCCCCCCTTTGTATGCTGTTATTTTACCACTCGCAGTGAACGGTCTATGTAATCTGTATAGATTCTCTCTGACCATGCTGTTCATTAAGTCTATTAATGTATATATTGTTTAATGTAACATATAATCAGTTGGAGCACTTTATGATATCTGTGTATACTGCACACCATTTTCATATATTTTTTTCATTAAGTGATGTTGTATTGCACCATAGTATATGGGATGCAGTGTTGGTATTTTTATATTTAATAATGAATTATCAGATTCACTTCATTATTATTCATATAACACTTTATTGCACTTCACTATATGGAAACCATTGTCACTTTATTTTATTTGATGTGCCAAAGAAGCATGAAACAGTGCATTCACCAAGGTTTCCTTGCGGTACATGTCAGTGTGCACGGACCCATTGGCCTGTACCCTGAGTGTGACGTCTAGAAAATAAATCTGATGGTGGTAGGTGTAGGTGAGACTGATTGGTATCATTGCGATTAAATTCCAAGATAAAGTCATGGAGGCCGATGACTGTATCCTGCTATATAAAAAGGATATACAGTAATTGATATACCTGTACCCTCCAAGAATCTGGGAAATGGCATGTGCGTTATAAAAAAAAAAAGCCCCTCTCCCAAAATCCCCAAAACAGGTTAGCATTGGATGGCGCATGTGCCGCCCCCATTGCTGTACCCTGTTTTTGCAGGAAGCATCGATCCTTGAAGGTAAAAAAGTTGTGAGTTAGAATGAATCGCAACAACTCCAACACCAGCTGACGTACATTAGTGTAAAGATTACTGGACTCAAGGAAAAACCTATCAGTGAGTATGTGGTGGCCATAATACTGCAGGACTGTGGGACTACACTATACTCTATGGGGGAGTGCATTATTCCGACAGGGAGGACTATGGAGGTAGTGAATTATTCCAACAGGGAAGACTATGAGGGGGTAGTGCATTATTCCAACAGGGAAGACTTTGGGGGGTAGTGCATTATTCCAACAGGGAAGACTATGGGGGGGTAGTGCATTATTCCGACAGGGAAGACTATGGGGGGGGGTAGTGCATTATTCCAACAGGGAAGACTATGGGGGGTAGTGCATTATTCCAACAGGGAAGACTATGGGGGGGTAGTGCATTATTTCGACAGGTTAGACTATGGGGGGTAGTGCATTATTCCTACAGGGAGTACTATCGGGGGGGGGAGGGGAGTGCATTATTCTGACAGGGAGGACTATCGGGGGGAGTGCATTATTCCGACAGGGAGGACTATGGGGGGGGGGGGGAGTGCATTATTCTGACAGGGAAGACTATGGAGGTAGTGCATTATTCTGACAGGGAAGACTATGGAGGTAGTGCATTATTCTGACAGGGAAGACCATGGAGGTAATGCATTATTCTGACAGGTTAGACTATGTGGGAGTGCATTATTCCGAAAGGGAAGACTATGGGGAGGAGTGCATTATTCCGACAGGGAGGACTATGTGGGAGTGCATTATTCCGACAGGGAGGACTATGTGGGAGTGCATTATTCCGACAGGGAGGACTATGTGGGAGTGCATTATTCTGACAGGGAAGACTATGGGGGAGTAGTGCATTATTCCAACAGGGAGGACTATGCAGGTAGTGTATTATACAATATGGAGGACTATGGGTTTATTATACTAAAGAAAAATGATGCCTATTCATCGATTGGATTGTTTATGCCGGAACAAAAATTATTATTCCCAGCAGCACGTTGCCGCCGTACCCTGCAGATAACATGATATTGTATGGGGACAGATCGGTGTACTAGTGATTGTTCTCTCCCCAACATTGTTCGGTGTTAAACAATCATTGAATGACTTCGGTATTGTCGATCACACTCGTTTAGCGGCCTGAGATCAGCGCATGTCAATACAACCATGTTCTGGGGGTTGGTGCACTGTGCGAGCTCTGGGGCCCCAGTTAAACTTTTGCCCAGTCTGAAGCCAGCCCTGAGGGTGACACAGGATGAGGCGCCGCTCGTGGAGCTCCTGCTAGAGCTCAGGAAGCCACATGTGCATGCAGCCGCCACAGCGAGCTCATTACCTTAAGGGCTTCTCCTCCAGTCTGGGCCTCTTGGCCTGGGGCTCCTCCGCTGCCACCTTCATGCTGCCTGCAGTAAGCACACGGTACGGTACAAGTATGGGTAACTGCTCGTGTGCTGCCCTCTGTCCTTGCTGCTCTCTGCCCTCCTCCCCCTACAGCACAGTCCTCCCCTCCTCCGGAGACATCCTCCCTCATCTCTCCCATCCGAAACCTGCACACGAGGCGCACTGCCTCACCAACTGGCCGCGCCCCCATGCACGCCGCGCCCCCATGCACGCCGCGCCCCCATGCACGCCGCGCCCCCATGCACGCCGCGCCCCCATGCACGCCGCGCCCCCATGCACGCCGCGCCCCCATGCACGCCACGCCCCCATGCACGCCACGCCCCGGTACCGTCCCCTAACAACCGTCTCCAGGGCTCTGGTAGGTGACAGCAGCGGGCGCCTGTGACAGTTGTAGCTAAGCTCTATGACATGTCACTGGCTGTACAGCCTAAGAGCCATTGCCATGTAGTATAGCTGGCATTGCTCATCTTCCGTCACAGCAATGCTGCTCAAACTGATGGAAGCCCAACCACAAGTCACCCCCTGTAGTTACAGAAGGCGGTGCTCTCAGGCGCTGCTCGGGCAGCCTTGCCGGTGTGGGGCTGGGGCCTGAGCGCCATCTTTGTGGAGGCAGCCGCTGCCTCTCCAGATGATGTGTCAAGCGGCTCGGGGGATCCTGCACTTCCTGCTCCCTTCCATTGGTTTCGGTAACTGGTGCTGCCGTGGCTGCGGGCATTGTGTAATGACTGGTTCAGTTCCTGTTCGTTTCTGGGTTGCAGTTTCACACTTTGCGGTTACTGTGCGGTTCCTTAGGACAGAGTTGTAGTGTGCGGCAGGTGTCACTCCTCTGCTGCTCTGGTTGCCAGTGTTAGTGGCTGTTCTCATCCTCGCAGGAAGTCCTGCCAGTGACTGCACTCCGGTGCCCAGGCCATTGTGTAGTGCGGTCACCTGTAGCTCAGTGAGGACGTTCACCTGGAAGGCTAAAGCTAGGTTCACACTGGGCGTTTTTGCTGCGTTTTATGCTAATTTTCAGCTGCTTTTTACAGCACAAGCAAAACCTATGAGATTGCAGAAATCTCATGCACACACATTGTTTTTTTGTCATCAGGATTTTGTGCTTTGCAGCGTTTTGGACATAAAGCATGTCACATTTTTCAGCGTTATTCACTCATTGAATAAAAAAACGCACCAGTAAGCACCGCACAACCTGCTTTTTTTGCTGCAACTTCTTTCCTGCTAAAAACTCAGGTTTTGCTGCAGAAAATAAATGCAGCAAAAACGCCCAGTGTGAACTTAGGTGTATAGGATCGTGCAGACCTGTAACCTCCCGGCCATCGGGGACAGTGCAGAGTGTATAGGAGCATGCAGACCTGTAACCTCCCGGCCATCGGGGACAGATTGTATAGGAGCGTGCAGACCTGTAACCTCCCGGCCATCGGGGACAGATTGTATAGAAGCGTGCAGACCTGTAACCTCCCGGCCATCGGGGACAGATTGTATAGGAGCGTGCAGACCTGTAACCTCCCGGCCATCGGGGACAGATTGTATAGAAGCGTGCAGACCTGTAACCTCCCGGCCATCTGGGGCAGATTGTATAGGAGCGTGCAGACCTGTAACCTCCCGGCCTCCGGGGCAGATTGTATAGGAGCGTGCAGACCTGTAACCTCCCGGCCATCTGGGGCAGATTGTATAGGAGCGTGCAGACCTGTAACCTCCCGGCCATCTGGGGCAGATTGTATAGGAGCGTGCAGACCTGTAACCTCCCGGCCATCGGGGAGAGATTGTATAGGATCGTGCAGACCTGTAACCTCCCGGCCATCGGGGACAGATTGTATAGGAGCGTGCAGACCTGTAACCTCCCGGCCATCGGGGAGAGATTGTATAGGATCGTGCAGACCTGTAACCTCCCGGCCATCGGGGACAGTGTAGAGTGTATAGTGGCGTGCAGACCTGTAACCTCCCGGCCATCGGGGACAGATTGTATAGGAGCGTGCAGACCTGTAACCTCCCGGCCATCGGGGACAGTGTAGAGTATATAGTAGCGTGCAGACCTGTAACCTCCCGGCCATCGGGGACAGATTGTATAGGAGCGTGCAGACCTGTAACCTCATGGCCATCTGGGGCAGATTGTATAGTAGCATGCAGACCTTTAACCTCCCGGCCATCTGGGACAGATTGTATAGGAGCGTGCAGACCTGTAACCTCCCGGCCATCTGGGACAGATTGTATAGGAGCGTGCAGACCTGTAACCTCCCGGCCATCTGGGACAGATTGTATAGGAGCGTGCAGACCTGTAACCTCCCAGCCATCTGGGACAGATTGTATAGGAGCGTGCAGACCTGTAACCTCCCAGCCATCTGGGACAGATTATATAGGAGCGTGCAGACCTGTAACCTCCCGGCCATCGGGGACAGATTGTATAGAAGCGTGCAGACCTGTAACCTCCCGGCCATCTGGGGCAGATTGTATAGGAGCATGCAGACCTGTAACCTCCCGGCCAT
This sequence comes from Ranitomeya variabilis, assembly GCF_051348905.1. Lineage (NCBI taxonomy): Eukaryota > Metazoa > Chordata > Amphibia > Anura > Dendrobatidae > Ranitomeya > Ranitomeya variabilis. The sequence goes on along the minus strand of NC_135235.1, from coordinate 378,265,430 downwards.
CGGGGACAGATTGTATAGGAGCGTGCAGACCTGTAACCTCCCGGCCATCGGGGAGAGATTGTATAGGATCGTGCAGACCTGTAACCTCCCGGCCATCGGGGACAGATTGTATAGGAGCGTGCAGACCTGTAACCTCCCGGCCATCGGGGAGAGATTGTATAGGATCGTGCAGACCTGTAACCTCCCGGCCATCGGGGACAGTGTAGAGTGTATAGTGGCGTGCAGACCTGTAACCTCCCGGCCATCGGGGACAGATTGTATAGGAGCGTGCAGACCTGTAACCTCCCGGCCATCGGGGACAGATTGTATAGGAGCGTGCAGACCTGTAACCTCCCGGCCATCGGGGACAGATTGTATAGAAGCGTGCAGACCTGTAACCTCCCGGCCATCTGGGGCAGATTGTATAGGAGCATGCAGACCTGTAACCTCCCGGCCATCGGGGACAGATTGTATAGGAGCGTGCAGACCTGTAACCTCCCGGCCATCGGGGAGAGATTGTATAGGATCGTGCAGACCTGTAACCTCCCGGCCATCGGGGACAGATTGTATAGGAGCGTGCAGACCTGTAACCTCCCGGCCATCGGGGAGAGATTGTATAGGATCGTGCAGACCTGTAACCTCCCGGCCATCGGGGACAGTGTAGAGTGTATAGTGGCGTGCAGACCTGTAACCTCCCGGCCATCGGGGACAGATTGTATAGGAGCGTGCAGACCTGTAACCTCCCGGCCATCGGGGACAGATTGTATAGGAGCGTGCAGACCTGTAACCTCCCGGCCATCGGGGACAGATTGTATAGGAGCGTGCAGACCTGTAACCTCCTGGCCATCTGGGGCAGATTGTATAGGAGCGTGCAGACCTGTAACCTCCCGGCCATCGGGGACAGATTGTATAGGAGCGTGCAGACCTGTAACCTCCCGGCCATCTGGGGCAGATTGTATAGGAGCGTGCAGACCTGTAACCTCCCGGCCATCTGGGGCAGATTGTATAGGAGCGTGCAGACCTGTAACCTCCCGGCCATCGGGGAGAGATTGTATAGGATCGTGCAGACCTGTAACCTCCCGGCCATCGGGGACAGATTGTATAGGAGCGTGCAGACCTGTAACCTCCCGGCCATCGGGGAGAGATTGTATAGGATCGTGCAGACCTGTAACCTCCCGGCCATCGGGGACAGTGTAGAGTGTATAGTGGCGTGCAGACCTGTAACCTCCCGGCCATCGGGGACAGATTGTATAGGAGCGTGCAGACCTGTAACCTCCCGGCCATCGGGGACAGTGTAGAGTATATAGTAGCGTGCAGACCTGTAACCTCCCGGCCATCGGGGACAGATTGTATAGGAGCGTGCAGACCTGTAACCTCATGGCCATCTGGGGCAGATTGTATATTAGCATGCAGACCTTTAACCTCCCGGCCATCTGGGACAGATTGTATAGGAGCGTGCAGACCTGTAACCTCCCGGCCATCTGGGACAGATTGTATAGGAGCGTGCAGACCTGTAACCTCCCGGCCATCTGGGACAGATTGTATAGGAGCGTGCAGACCTGTAACCTCCCAGCCATCTGGGACAGATTATATAGGAGCGTGCAGACCTGTAACCTCCCGGCCATCGGGGACAGATTGTATAGAAGCGTGCAGACCTGTAACCTCCCGGCCATCTGGGGCAGATTGTATAGGAGCATGCAGACCTGTAACCTCCCGGCCATCGGGGACAGATTGTATAGGAGCGTGCAGACCTGTAACCTCCCGGCCATCGGGGAGAGATTGTATAGGATCGTGCAGACCTGTAACCTCCCGGCCATCGGGGACAGATTGTATAGGAGCGTGCAGACCTGTAACCTCCCGGCCATCGGGGAGAGATTGTATAGGATCGTGCAGACCTGTAACCTCCCGGCCATCGGGGACAGTGTAGAGTGTATAGTGGCGTGCAGACCTGTAACCTCCCGGCCATCGGGGACAGATTGTATAGGAGCGTGCAGACCTGTAACCTCCCGGCCATCGGGGACAGATTGTATAGGAGCGTGCAGACCTGTAACCTCCCGGCCATCGGGGACAGTGTAGAGTATATAGTAGCGTGCAGACCTGTAACCTCCCGGCCATCGGGGACAGATTGTATAGGAGCGTGCAGACCTGTAACCTCATGGCCATCTGGGGCAGATTGTATAGTAGCATGCAGACCTTTAACCTCCCGGCCATCTGGGACAGATTGTATAGGAGCGTGCAGACCTGTAACCTCCCGGCCATCTGGGACAGATTGTATAGGAGCGTGCAGACCTGTAACCTCCCGGCCATCTGGGACAGATTGTATAGGAGCGTGCAGACCTGTAACCTCCCAGCCATCTGGGACAGATTGTATAG